>NC_092231.1:31353679-31425551 GCF_036320965.1 Panulirus ornatus | reverse complement strand
AACTTATGCTTCTGTAATACGAACACTCACCTTTATCCCCTTTGCCTTTGTACAGTGGCACTATGCATGCATTCTACCAATCCTCAAGCACTTCACCATGATCCATACATACACTGAATATCCTTACCAACCAATCAGCAACACAAATCATCCCCTATTTAATAAATTCCACTGCAATATCATCCAAACGCACTGCCTTGACGGCTTTCATCTTCCACAAATCTTTCATTACCTCTTCTCTGTTCATCAAACCATTCTCCCTGACCCTATCACTTCACACACTATCCGAACCAAAACACGCTATATCTGCCACTCTATCATCAAACACATTCAACAAACCTTAAAAATGTTCACTCTATCTCCTCACTTCATCACTAGTTATTTCCTCCCCATTTACCTCCTTCACTGATGTTCCCATTTGTTCTCATCTTATGCACTTTATTTACCTCATTCCAAAATATCTTTATATTCTCCCTTAAATTTAATGATACTCTCTCACCCCAACTTTCATTTGCCCTCTTTTTCAGCTCTTGCACCTTTCTCTTAAATTCCTGCCACTTTCTTTTATACATCTCCCAGTCATTTGCACAACTTCCCTGCAAAAATCATCCAAATGCCTCTCTCTTCTCTTTCACTCCCAATCTTACATCTTCATCCCACCATTCACTACCCTCTCAAATCTGCCCACCCCCAAACTTTCTCATACCATATGCATTTTTTGCGCAAACCATCACTGCTTCCCTAAATACATCCCATTCCTCCCCAACTCCCCTTATGTCATTTCCTCATACCTTTTGCCATTCTGCACTGAATCTCTCATGGTATTTCCCCACACAAATCTCCTTTCCAAGGTCACTCACACTCACCACTGTCATCTCCCCAATATTCTCTCTTCTTTTCCGAACATCTCTACAATTCTTCACCTTCGCCTCTAGTGATCAGACATCCATCCAGCTGCCCCTCTCAGCATATTAACATCCAAAACTCTCTTTTACACACCTATCAATTAACATATGATCCAATAAAATCCTCGGGGAATCTCTCCTACTAACATATGCATACTTATGTATATCTCTTTTTAAACCTCGTTAGCAAGGAAGCGCAAGGAAACAGATGAAAGAATGGCCCAACCCACCCACATATACATGTATATACATAAACGTCCACACATGAACATATACATACCTATACATTTCAACGTATACATATATACACATAGACAGACATATACATAATTCATACTTGATGCCTTCATTCATTCCCGTCGCCACCCTGCCACACATGAAATGACAACCCTCTCTCCCTGCATGTGCAAGAAGTAGCGCTAGGAAAAGACAATAAAGGATACATTCGTTCACACTCAGTTACCAGTTGTCATGTGTAATGCTCCAAAACCACAGCTAACTCTCCACATCCAAGCCCCTTAAAACCTTCCATGGTGTACCCCAGACACTTCACATGCCCTGGTTCAATCCATTGACAGCATGTCGAACCTGGGATACCATATCATTCCAATTCACTCTATTCATTGCACGCCTTTCACTCTCCTACATGATCAGGCCCCAATCACTGAAAATCTTTTTCACTCCATCCTTCCACACCCAATTTGGTCTCACACTTCTCCTCGTTCCCTCCACCTCTGACATCTATATCCTCTTTGTCAATCTTTCCACAATCATTCTCTCAATGTGACCAAACCATTTCAATACACCCTCTTCAGCTCTCTCAACCACACACTTTTTATTACCACACATCTCTCTAACCCTTTCACTACTTACTCGATCAAAACACCTTCCACCAGATATTGGTCTCAAACATCTCATTTCCAACACATCCACCCTCCTTCACACAACCCTATCTATAGCCCATGCCTCACAGCCATATAACATTGTTGGAACCATTATTCCTTCAAACATCCCATTTTTGCTTTCCAAGATAATGTTCTCGCCTTCCACACATTTTTCAATGCTCCATGAACTTTCGCCCCCTCCCCCACCCTATGACTCACTTCCGCTTCCATGGTTCCATCCGCTGCCACATCCACTCCCAGATATCTAAAACACTTCTCTTCCTCAAGTTTTCTCCACTGAACCTTACCTCCCAATTGACTTGCCCCTCAACCCTACTGTACCTAATAACCTTACTCTTATTCACACCCACTCTCAGCTTTCTTCCTTCACACACTTTACCGAACTCAGTCACCAGCTTCTGCAGTTTCTCACCCGAATCAGTCACCAGTGCTGTATCATCAGCGAACAAAAGCTGACTCACTTCCCAAGCCCTCTCATCCATAACAGACTGCATACTTGCCCCTCTCTCCAAAACTCTTGCATTCACCTCCCTAACAACCCCCATCCATAAACAAATTAAACAACCATGGAGACATCACACACACCTGTGCCGCAAACCGACATTCACTGAGAACCAATCACTTTCCTCTCTTCCTACACGTACACATGCCTTACATCCTCGATAAAAACTTTTTACTGCTTCTAGCAACTTCCCCCCCACACCATCTAGTCTTAATACCTTCCACAGAGCATCTCTATCAACTCTATCATATGCCTTCTCCAGATCCATAAATGCTACATACAAATCCATTTGCTTTTCTAAGTATTTCTCACATACATTCTTCAAAGCAAACACCTGATCCACACATCCTCTACCACTTCTGAAACCACACTGTTCTTCCCCAATCTGATGCTCTGTACATGCCTTCACCCTCTCAATCAATACCCTCCCATATAAATTCCAAGGAATAATCAACAAACTTATACCTCTGTAATTTGAACACTCACCTTTATCCCCTTTGTCATTGTACAATGGCACCATGCATGCATTCCGCCAATCCTCAGGCACCTCACCATGAGCCATAAATACATTAAATATCCATAACAACCAGTCAACCACACAGTCACCCCCTTTTTAATAAATTCCACTACAATACTATCCAACCCCACCGCCTTGCTGGCTTTCATCTTCCACAAAGCTTTCACAACCTCTTCTCTATTCACCAAATCATTCTCCCTTACCCTCTCACTTCGCACACCACCTCAACCAAGACACCCTATATCTGCCACTCTATCATCTAACACATTCAACAAACCTTGAAAATACTCACTCCGTCTCCTTCTCACATCACCACTACTTGTTATTACCTCCCATTAGCCCCCTTCACCGATGTTCTCATTTGTTCTCTTGTCGTATGCACTTTACCTCCTTCCATAACATCTTTTTATTCTCACTAAAATATAATGATACTCTCTCACCTCAACTCTCATTTGGCCCTCTTTTTCACTTCTTGCACCTTTCTCTTGACCTCCTGCCTCTATCTTTTATACATCTCCCACTCATTTGCATTATTTTCCTATAAAAATTCTCCAAATGCCTCTCTCTTCTCTTTCATTAATAATCTTATTTCTTCATCCCACCACTCACTACCCTTTCTAACCTGCCCACCTCCCACACTTTTCATGCCACAAGCATGTTTTGCGCAAGCCATCACTGCCTCCCTAAATACATCCCATTCCTCCCCCACTCCTCTTATATCCTTTGCTCTCACCTTTTTCCATTCTGCACACAGTCTCTCCAGGTACTTCCTCACACAAGTCTCCTTCCCAAGCTCACTTACTCTCACCACTCTCTTTTTACCCCAACATTCTCTCTTCTTTTCTGAAAACCCCTACAAATCTTCACCTTCCCCTCCACAAGATAATGATCAGACATCACTCCAGTTGCACCTCTCAGCACATTAACATCCAAAAGTCTCTCTTTCATGCACCTATTAACACATAATCTAATAACACTCTCTGGCCATCTCTCCTACTTACATAAATATACTTATGTATATCTCTCTTTTTAAACCAGATATTACCAATCACCAGTCCTTTTTCAGTACACAAATCTACAAGCTCTTCA
Source organism: Panulirus ornatus (assembly GCF_036320965.1). Lineage (NCBI taxonomy): Eukaryota > Metazoa > Arthropoda > Malacostraca > Decapoda > Palinuridae > Panulirus > Panulirus ornatus. The sequence goes on along the minus strand of NC_092231.1, from coordinate 31,421,633 downwards.
CCATTTCCATTTACAACACTGAACACCCCATGTACACCAATTATTCCCTCAACTGCCAAATTACTCACTTTTCATTTCAAATCACCAATCACTATTACATGGTCTCGTGCATCAAAACTGCTAACACACTCACTCAGCTGCTCCAAAAACACTTGCCTTTCATGATCTTTCTTCTCTCTCTCCATCCATCCACTTTCAGTTTTACCCATATCAATCTAGAGTTTACTTTCTTACACTCTATCACATACTCCCACAACTCCTGTTTCAAGAGTAGTGCTACTCCTTCCCTTGCTCTTGTCCTCTCACCAACCACTGACTTTACTCCCAAAACATTTCCAAACCAATCTTGCCCTTTACCCTTGAGCTTCATTTCACTCAGAGCCAAAATATCCAGGTTCCTTTCCTCAAACATACTACCGATCTCTCCCTTTTTCTCATCTTGGTTACGTCCACAAACATTCAGACACCCCAATCTGAGCCTTCGAGGAGTATGAACACTCCTAGCGCGACTCCTTCTTCTGTTACCCCTTTTAGAAAGTTAAAATACAAGGAGGGGAGGGTTTCTAGCCCCCCCGCCCTGGTCCCCTTTCGTTGCCTTCTATGACACATGGGAAATGCGTGGGAAGTATTCTTTCTCCCCTATCACAGGATATATATATATATATATATATATATATATATATATATATATCTTTTTTTTTTTTTGCCGGTCTCCCGCATTTGCGAGGTAGCGCAAGGAAACAGACGAAAGAAATGGCCCAACCCATCCCCCATACACAATGTAAATACATACACGTCCACACACGCAAATATACATACCTATACATCTCAATGTACGCATATATACACACACAGACACATATATATATATACCCATGCACACAATTCACACTGTCTGCCTTTATTCATTCCCATCGCCACCTCGCCACACATGGAATACCATCCCCCTCCCCCCTCATGTGTGCGAGGTAGCACTAGGAAAAGACAACAAAGGCCCCATTCATTCACACTCAGTCTCTAGCTGTCATGCAATAATGCCCGAAAACCACAGCTCCTTTTCCACATCCAGGCCCTACACAACTTTCCATGGTTTACCCCAGACGCTTCACATGCCCTGATTCAGTCCACTGACAGCACGTCAGCCCCGGTATACCACATCGATCCAATTCACTCTATTCCTTGCCTGCCTTTCACCCTCCTGCATGTTCAGGCCCCGATCACACAAAATCTTTTTCACTCCATCTTTCCACCTCCAATTTGGTCTCCCACTTCTCCTTGTTCCCTCCACCTCCGACACATATATCCTCTTGGTCAATCTTTCCTCACTCATTCTCTCCAAGTGCCCAAACCTTTTCAAAACACCCTCTTCTGCTCTCTCAACCACGCTCTTTTTATTTCCACACATCTCTCTTACCCTTACATTACTTACTCGATCAAACCACCTCACACCACACATAGTCCTCAAACATCTCATTTCCAGCACATCCACCCTCCTGCGCACAACTCTATCCATAGCCCATGCCTTGCAACCATACAACATTGTTGGAACCACTATTCCTTCAAACATACCCATTTTTGCTTTCCGAGATAATGTTCTCGACTTCCACACATTCTTCAAGGCTCCCAGGATTTTCGCCCCCTCCCCCACCCTATGAACCACTTCCGCTTCCATGGTTCCATCCGCTGCCAGATCCACTCCCAGATATCTAAAACACTTTACTTCCTCCAGTTTTTCTCCATTCAAACTTACCTCCCAACTGACTTGACCCTCAACCCTACTGTACCTAATAACCTTGCTCTTATTCACATTTACTCTTAACTTTCTTCTTTCACACACTTTACCAAACTCAGTCACCAGCTTCTGCAGTTTCTCACATGAATCAGCCACCAGCGCTCTGTCATCAGCGAACAACAACTGACTCACTTCCCAAGCTCTCTCATCCACAACAGACTTCATACTTGCCTCTCTTTCTAAAACTCTTGCATTCACCTCCCTAACAACCCCATCCATAAACAAATTAAACAACCATGGAGACATCACACACCCCTGCCGCAAACCTACATTCACTGAGATTCAATCACTTTCCTCTCTTCCTACACGTACACATGCCTTACATCCTCGATAAAAACTTTTCACTGCTTCTAACAACTTGCTTCCCACACCATATATTCTTAATACCTTCCACAGAGCATCTCTATCAACTCTATCATATGCCTTCTCCAGATCCATAAATGCTACATACAAATCCATTTGCTTTTCTAAGTATTTCTCACATACATTCTTCAAAGCAAACACCTGATCCACACATCCTCTACCGCATCTGAAACCACACTGCTCTTCCCCAATCTGATGCTCTGTACATGCCTTCACCCTCTCAATCAAAACCCTCCCATATAATTTACCAGGAATACTCAACAAACTTATACCTCTGTAATTTGAGCACTCACTCTTATCCCCTTTGCCTTTGTACAATGGCACTATGCACGCATTCCGTCAATCCTCAGGCACCTCACCATGAGTCATACATACATTAAATAACCTTACCAACCAGTCAACAATACAGTCACCCCCTTTTTTAATAAATTCCACTGCAATACCATCCAAACCTGCTGCCTTGCCAGCTTTCATCTTCTGCAAAGCTTTTACTACCTCCTCTCTGTTTACCAAATCATTTTCCCTAACCCTCTCACTTTGCACACCACCTCGACCAAAACACCCTATATCTGCCACTCTATCATCAAACACATTCAACAAACCTTCAAAATACTCACTCCATCTCCTTCTCACATCACCACTACTTGTTATCACCTCCCCATTTGCGCCCTTCACTGAAGTTCCCATTTGCTCCCTTGTCTTATGCACTTTATTTACCTCCTTCCAGAACATCTTTTTTTTCTCCCTAAAATTTAATGATTCTCTCTCACCCCAACTCTCATTTGCCGTCTTTTTCACCTCTTGCACCTTTCTCTTGACATCCTGTCTCTTTCTTTTATACATCTCCCACTCAATTGCATTTTTTCCCTGCAAAAATCGTCCAAATGCCTCTCTCTTCTCTTTCACTAATAACCTTACTTCTTCATCCCACTACTCACTACCCTTTCTAATCAACCCACCTCCCACTCTTCTCATGCCACAAGCATCTTTTGCGCAATCCATCACTGATTCCCTAAATACATCCCATTCCTCCCCCACTCCCCTTACTTCCATTGTTCTCACCTTTTTCCACTCTGTACTCAGTCTCTCCTGGTACTTCCTCACACAAGTCTCCTTCCCAAGCTCACTTACTCTCACCACCCTCTTCACCCCAACATTCACTCTTCTTTTCTGAAAACCCATACAAATCTTCACCTTAGCCTCCACAAGATAATGATCAGACATCCCTCCAGTTGCACCTCTCAGCACATTAACATCCAAAAGTCTCTCTTTCGCGCGCCTGTCAATTAACACGTAATCCAATAACGCTCTCTGGCCATCTCTCCTACTTACATACGTATACTTATGTATATCTCGCTTTTTAAACCAGGTATTCCCAATCACCAGTCCTTTTTCAGCACATAAATCTACAAGCTCTTCACCATTTCCATTTACAACACTGAACACCCCATGTATACCAATTATTCCCTCAACTGCCACATTACTCACCTTTGCATTCAAATCACCCATCACTATAACCCGGTCTCGTGCATCAAAACCACTAACACACTCATTCAGCTGCTCCCAAAACACTTGCCTCTCATGATCTTTCTTCTCATGCCCAGGTGCATATGCACCAATAATCACTGTCACTGTCTTCCGTTTTAGGAAGGTAGCACAAGAAAACAGACAAAAGAACAGCCCAACCCACAAACATATATGCAAATATACATCCCTATACATTTCAACGTATACATATATATACATACATAGACATATACATATATACACATATGCATAATTCATACGTGCTGCCTTTATTCATTCCTGTTGCCACCCTGCCAGACATGAAATAACAAACCTCTACCCATGCACGCGCGCAATGTAGCGCTAGGAAAAGACAAGGGCAAAATTCATTCACACTCAGTCTCTAACTGTCATGTATAATGCACTGAAACCACAGCTCCCTTTCCACATCCAGGCCCCACAAAACTTTCCATGGTTTAGCCCAGATGCTTCACATGCCCTGGTTCAATCCATTGACAGCACATCGAACCCGGTATACCACATCGTTCCAATTCACTCTATTCCTTGCACGCCTTTCATCCTTGCGCATGTTCAAGCCCCGATCACTCAATATTTTTTCACTCCATCCTTCCACCTCCAATTTGGTCTCCCACTTCTCCTCGTTCCCTCCACCTCTGACACATATATCCTCTTTCTCAATCTTTCCTTACTCATTCTCTCCATGTGACCAAACCACTTCAATACACCCTCTTCTGCTCTCTCAATCACACTCTTTTTATTACCACACTTCTCTCTTACCCTTTCAATACTTACTCGATCAAAACACCTCACACCACATATTGGCCTCAAACATCTCATTTCCAACACATCCACCCTTCTCTGCACAACCCTATCTATAGCCCACGGCTCGCAACCTTAAAACATTGTTGGAACCACTATTCCTCCAAACATACCCATTTTTGCTTTCTGAGATAATGTTCTCGCCTTCCACACATTTTTCAACGCTCCCAAAACTTTCACCCCTTCCCCCACCTGGTGTGACTCACTTCCACCTCCATGGTTCCATCAGCTGCCAAAAACACTCCCAGATATCTATAACACTTCACTTCCTCCAGTTTTTGTTTTTCTCCATTCAAACTTACCTCCCAATTGACTTCTCCCTCAAACCTACTAACCTAATAATCTTGCTCTTAATCACACCCACTCTCAGCTTTCTTCTTTCACACACTTTACCAAACTCAGTCACCAACTTCTGCAATTTGTCACCCGAATCAGCCACCAGCGCTGTATCAAAAGTGAACAGCAAGTGAATCACTTCCCAAGCCCTCTCATCCACAACAGACTGCATGTTTGCCCCTCTGTCCAAAACTCTTGCTTTCACCTTCCTAACAACCCCATCCATAAAACAATTAAACAACCATGGAGACATCATGCACCCCTGCCACAAACCAACATTCACCGAGAACCAATCACTTTCCTCTTTTCCTACACATACACATGCCATACATCCTCAATAAAAACTTTTCACTTCTTCTAGCAACTTGCCTCCCACACCATATACTCTTAATACCTTCCACAGACCATCTCTATCAACTCTATCATATGCCTTCTCCAGATCCATAAATGCTACAAACAAATCCATTTGTTTTCAAAGTATTTCTAACATACATTCTTCAAATGTATGTAAACCATGGAAAGTTCTGTGGGGCTTGGATGTGGAAAGGGAGCAGTGGTTTCGGTGCATTATTGCATGACAGCTAGAGACTGAGTGTGAACGAATGGGGCCTTTGTTGTCTTTCCCTAGCGCTGCCTCGCACACATGAGGGAGGAGGGGGTTGTTATTTCATGTGTGGCGGGGTGGCGATGGGAATGAATGAGGGCAGACAGTATGAATTATGTACATGTGTATATATGTATACGTCTGTGTGTGTATATATATGTATACGTTGAGATGTATAGGTATGTATATTTATGTGTGTGGACGTGTATGTATATACATGTGTATGTGGGTGGGTTGGGCCATTCTTTCATCTGTTTCCTTGCGCTACCTCGCTAACGCGGGAGACAGCGACAAAGCAAAACAATAATAAAATAATAATAAAAATTCTTCAAAACAAACACCTTAGCCACACATCCTCTACCACTTCTGAAACCACACTGCTCTTCCCCAGTCTGATGCTCTGTACATGCCTTCACCCTCTCAATCAACACCCTCCCATATAATTTCCAAGGAATACTCAACAAACTTATACCTATGTAATTTGAGCACTCACCTTTATCCCCTTTGCCTTTGTACAATGGCACTATGCATGCATTCTGCCAATCCTTGGGCACTTCACCATGACCCATACATACATTGAATATCCTCTCCAACCAGTTAACAGCACAGTCACCCCCTTTTTTAATAAATTCCATGGCAATACCATCCAAAACCGCCACCTTGCCAGCTTTCATCTTTCACAAAGCTTTCACTAACTCTTCTCTGTTTACCAAATCATTCTCCCTTACCCTCTCACTTCTCACACCATCTCGATCAAAACACCCTATATCTGCCACTCTATCATCTAACACATTCAACAAAACTTCAAAATACTCACTCCATCTCCTTCTCACATCACCACTACTTGTTATTACCTCCCCATTAGCCCCCTTCACCGATGTTCCCATTTGTTCTCTTGTCTTATGCTCTTTATTTACCTCCTTTGAAAACATCTTTGTATTCTCCCTAAAACTTAATGATACTCTCTCACCCCAACTATCATTTGCCCTCCATAAAAACTTTTCACTGCTTCTGGCAACTTGCCTCCAACACCATACATTCTTAATACCTTCCATAGAGCTTCTCTATCATATGCCTTCTCCAGCTCCATAAATGGTACATACAAATCCACTTGTTTTCTTAAGTATTTCTCACATACATTCTTCAAAGCAAACACCTAATCCACACATCCTCTACCACTTCTGAAACCACACTGATCTTCCCCAATCTGATGCTCTGTATATTCTTTCACTCTCTCAATCAATACCCTACCATATAATTTCCCAGGAATACTCAACAAACTTATACCTCTGTAATTTGAGCACTGACCTTCATCCCCTTTGCCTTTGTACAATGGCACTATGCATACATTCCACCAATCCTCAGGCACCTCACCATGAGTCATACATTCATTAAATATTCTTACGAACCAGTCAACAACACAGTCATCCCCATTTTTTAATGGTCTTTAATGAATTTCACTGCAATACCATCAAAAACCGCTGCCTTGCCGGCTTTCATTTTCCACAAAGCTTTTACTACCTCTTCTCTGTTTACCATATCATTCTCCCTTACCCTCTCACTACGCACACCACCTCGTCTAAAACACCATACATCTGCCAATCTATCATCAAACACATTCAACAAACCTTGAAAATACTCACTTCATCTTCTCACATCACCACTACTTGTCATTATCTCCCCATTAGCCCCCTTCACCGATGTTCCCATTTGTTCTCTTCTCTTATGCACTTTATTTACATCTTTCCAAAACATCATTTTAATCTCCCTATAATTTAATGATACTCTCTCAACTTAACTCTCATTAGCCCTCTTTTTCACCTCTTGCACCTTTCTCTTGACCTCCTGCCTCTTTCTTTTATACATCTCCCACTCATTTGCACTATTTCCAGCAAAAACCGTCCAAATGTATCTCTCTTCTCTTTCACTAATAATCTTACTTCTTCATCCTACTACTCGCTAACCTTTCTAATCTGCCCACCTCCCACGCTTCTCATGCCACAAGCATCTTTTGCACAAGCCATCACTGCTTCCCTAAATACATCCCATTCCTCCCCCCACTCCTCTTACGTCCTTTGCTCTCACCTTTTTCTATTCTGCACTCAGTCTCTCTTGGTACTTCCTCACACACCTCTCCTTCCCAAGCTCACTTACTCTCACCACTCTCTTCATCCTAACATCATCTCTTCTTTTCTGAAAACCTCTACAAATCTTCACCTTCGCCTCCACAAGATAATGATCAGACATCCCTCCAGTTGCACCTCTCAGCACATTAACAGCCAAAAGTCTATCTTCCATGTGCCTATCAATTAACACATAATACAGTAATGCTCTCTGGCCATCTCTCCCACTTACATACATACACTTATGTATATCTCTCTTTTTAAACCAGGTATTCCCAATCACCAGTCCTTTCTCAGCACACAAATCTACAAGCTCTTCACCATTTCCATTTACAACACTCAACACCTCATGTACACCAATTATTCCCTCAACTGCCACATTACTCACCTTTGCATTCAAATCACCCATCACTATAACCCAGACTCATGCATCAAAAGTACTAACACACTTACTCAGCTGCTACCAAAACACTTGCCCCATGATCTTTCTTCTCATGGCCAGGTGCATAGGCACCAATAATCACCCATCTCTATCCATCCACTTTCAGTTTCACCCATATCAATCTAGAGTTTACTTTCTTACACTCTATCACATACTTCCATCGTTCCTGTTTCAGGAGTAGTGCTACTCCTTCCCTTGCTCTTGTCCTCTCACCAACCCCTGCCTTTACTCCCAAAACATTCCCAAACCACTCTTCCCCTTTACCGTTGAGCTTCATTTTACTCAGAGCCAAAACATCCAGGTTCCCTTCCTCAAACATACAACATATCTCTCTTTTTTTTCTCATATTGGTTACATCCACACACATTTAGACACCCTAATCTGAGCCTTCAAGGAGGATGAGCATATATAGATATACATATATGCTTATAATTATCTTGTGGAGGCGAAGGTGAAGATATGTAGAGGTTTTCAGAAAAGAAGAGAGAATGTTGGGGTGAAGAGAGTGGTGAGAGTAAGTGAGCAAGGGAAGGAGACTTGTGTAAGGAAGTACCAGGAAAGTACCAGGAGAGACTGAGTACAGAATGGAAAAAGGTGAGAACAAAGAACATAAGGGGGGTGGGGGAGAAATTGGATGTATTTGGGGAAGCAGTGATGGCTTGCGCAAAACTTGCTTGTGGCATGAGAAGCATGGGAGGTTGGCAGATTAGAAAGGGTAGTGAGTGGTGGGATGAAGAAGTAAGACTATTAGTGAGAGAGAAGAGAAAGGCATTGAGACAATTTTTGCAGGGAAATAGTGCTAATGACTGGAAGATGTATAAAACAAAGAGGCAGGAGGTTCAGAGAAAGGGGCAAGAGGTGAAAAAGAGGGCAAATGAAAGTTGGGGTGAGAGAGTATCATTAAACTTTAGTGAGAATAAAAAGATGTTTTGGAAGGAGGTAAATAAAGTGCATAAGACAAGAGAACAAATGGGAACATTGGTGAGGGGGTTAATGAGGACGTAATAACAAGTAGTGGTGATGTGAGGAGATGGAGTGAGTATTTTGAAGGATTGTTGAATGTGTTAGATGATAGAGTGGCAGATATAGGGTGTTTTGGCCGAGGTGGTGTGCGAGGTGAGAGGGCAAGGGAGAATGTTTTGGTAAACAGAAAAGAGGTAGTAAAAGCTTTGTGAAAGATGAAAGTCGGCAAGGCAGCAGGTTTGGATGGTATTGCAGTGAAATTCATTAAAAAAGGGGTAATTGTGTTGTCGACTGGTTGGTAAGGATATTTAATGTATGTATGACTCATGGAGAGGTTCCTGAGGATTGGCAGAATGAGTGCAAAGTGCCATTGTACAAAGGGAAAGGGGCTTAAGGTGAGTGCTCAAATTATAGAGGTATAAGTTTGTTGAGTATTCCCGGGAAATTATATGGGAGGGTATTGATTGACAGGGTGAAGGAATATACAGAGCATCAGATTGGGGAAGAGCAGTGTAGTTTCAGAAGTGGTAGAGGATGCGTGGATCAGGTGTTTGCTTTAAAGAATGCTTATGAGAAATACTTAAGAAATCAAATGGATTTGTATGTAGCATTTATGGAGCTGGAGAAGGCATATGATAAGATGCCCTGTGGAAGGTATTAAGAATATATGGTGTGGGAGGCAAGTTGCTAGAAGTGGTGAAAAGTCTTTAGCGAGGATGTAAGGCATGTGTACGAGTAAGAAGAGAGGAAAGTGATCGGTTCTCATTGAATGTTGGTTTGCAGCAGGGGTGTATGATGTCTCCATGGTTGTTTAATTTGTTTATGGATGGGGTTGTTAGGGAGGTGAATGCAAGAGTATGGGAGAGGGGCAAGTATGCAGTCTGCTCTGGATGAGAGGGTTTGGGAAGTGAGGCAGTTGTTGTTCTCAGATGATACAGCGCTAGTGGCTGATTCGGGTAAGAAAATGCAGAAGCTGGTGACCAAGTTTGGTAAAGTGTGTGAAAGAAGAAAGCTGGGAGTAAATGTGAATAAGAGCAAGGTTATTAGGTACACTAGGGGTGAGGGTTAAGTCAACTGAGAGGTAAGTCTGAATGGAGAAAAACTGGAGGAAGTGAAGAGTTTTAGATATCTGGGAATGGATTTGGCAGAGGATGGAACCATGGAAGCAGAAGTAAATCACAGGGTGGGGGAGGAGGCGAAAGTTATGGGAGCATTAAAAAATGTGTGGAAGGCGAAAACATTATCTCGGAAAGCTAAAATGGGTATTTTTATCATATCTATTATACTTTGTCACTGTCTCCCGCATTAGCGAGGTAGCGTAAGGAAACAGACGAAAGAATGGCCCAACCCACCCACATACACATGTATATACATACACATCCACACACACACATATACATACCTATACATCTTAACATATACATTTACATACACACACAGACATATACATATAAGTACACATGTGTATAATTCATACTGCCTGCCCTTATTCATTCCCGTTGCCACTCCGCTACACATGAAATGACAACCCCCTCCCCCTGCACGTGCACGAGGTAGCGATAGGAAAAGACAACAAAGGCCACACTCGTTCACAATCAGTCTCTAGCTGTCATGTATAATGCACCGAAACCACAGCTCCCTTTCCACATCCAGGCCCCACAGAACTTTCCATGGTTTACCCCAGACGCTTCACATGCCCTGGTTCAATCCACTGATAGGACATCGACCCTGGTATACCACATCATTCCTATTCACTCTATTCCTTGCAAACCTTTCAGCCTCCTGCATGTTCAGGCCCCAATCACTCAAAATCTTTTTCATTCCATTTTCCACCTCAAATTTGGTCTCCCACTTCTACTCTTTCTTTTGTCATTCTTTCCTCAATCATTCTCTCCATGTGACCAAACCATTTCAAAACACCCTCTTCTGCTCTCTCAACCACACTCTTTTTATTACCACACATCTCTCTTACCCTTTCATTACTTACTCGATCAAACCACCTCACACCAAATACTGTTCTCAAACATCTCATTTCCAGCACATCCACCCTCCTCTGCACAACTCTATCTATAGCCCACGCCTCGCAACCATATAACATTGGTGGAACCACTATTCCTTCAAACATACCCATTTTTGCTTTCCAAGATGACGTTCCCAACTTCCACACATTCTTCAACGCTCCCAGAACTTTCGCCCCCTCCCCCACCCTATGATTCACTTCGCTTCCATGGTTCCATCCATTACCAAATCCACTACCAGATATCTAAAACACTTCACTTCCTCCAGTTTTTCTCCATTCAAACTTACCTTCCAATTGACAAGTCCCTCAACCCTACTGTACCTAATAACCTTGCTCTTATTCACGTTCACTCTCAGCTTTCTTGTTTCACACACTTTACCAAACTCAGTCAATACCTTCTGCAGTTTCTCACATGAATCAGCCACCAGCGCTGTATCATCAGTGAACAACAACTGACTCACTTCCCAAGCTCTCTCATCCACAACAGACTGCATACCTGCCTCTCTTTCCAAAACTCTTGCATTCACCTCCCTAACAACCCCATCCATAATCAAATTAAACAACCATGGAGACATCACACACCCCTTCCACAAACCTACGTCCACTGAGAACCAATCACTTTCCTCTCTTCCTACATGTACACATGCCTTACATCCTCGATAAAAACAGATCACTGCTTCTAATAACTTGCATCCCACACCATACATTCTTAATAACTTCCACAGAGCATCTCTATCAACTCTATCATATGCCTTCTCAAGATCCATAAATGCTACATACAAATCCATTTGCTTTTCTAAGTATTTCTCACATACATTCTTCAAAGCAAACACCTGATCCACACATCCTCTACCACTTCTGAAACCACACTGCTCTTCCCCTATCTGATGCTATGTACATGCCTTCACCTTCTCAATCAATACCCTCCCATTTAATTTCCCAGGAATACTCAACAAACCTATACCTCTGTAATTTGAGCACTCACTTTTATCCCCTTTGCCTTTGTACAATGGCACTATGCAAGCATTCCGCCAATCCTCAGGCACCTCACCATGAGTCATACATACATTAAATAACCTTACCAACCAGTCAACAATACAGTCACCCCCTTTTATAATAAATTCCACTGCAATACCATCCAAACCCGCTGCCTTACCGGCTTTCATCTTCCGTAAAGCTTTTACTACCTCTTCTCTGTTTACCAAATCATTCTCCCTAACCCTGTCACTTTGCAAACCACCTCGACCAAAATACCCCATATCTGCCACTCTATCATCAAACACATTCAACAAACCTTCAAAATACTCACTCCATCTCCTCATATATATATATATATATATATATATATATATATATATATATATATATATATATATATATATATATATTTTTTTTTTTTTTTCTTTTTTTCTTTGTCGCTGTCTCCCGCGTTTGCGAGGTAGCGCAAGGAAACAGACGAAAGAAATGGCCCAACCCATCCCCATACACATGTATATACATACGTCCACACACGCAAATATACATACCTACACAGCCTTCCATGGTTTACCCCAGACGCTTCACATGCCTTGATTCAATCCACTGACAGCACGTCAACCCCGGTATACCACATCGCTCCAATTCACTCTATTCCTTGCCCTCCTTTCACCCTCCTGCATGTTCAGGCCCCGATCACACAAAATCTTTTTCACTCCATCTTTCCACCTCCAATTTGGTCTCCCTCTTCTCCTCGTTCCCTCCACCTCCGACACATATATCCTCTTGGTCAATCTTTCCTCACTCATTCTCTCCATGTGCCCAAACCATTTCAAAACACCCTCTTCTGCTCTCTCAACCACGCTCTTTTTATTTCCACACATCTCTCTTACCCCTACGTTACTTACTCGATCAAACCACCTCACACCACACATTGTCCTCAAACATCTCATTTCCAGCACATCCATCCTCCTGCGCACAACTCTATCCATAGTCCACGCCTCGCAACCATACAACATTGTTGGAACCACTATTCCTTCAAACATACCCATTTTTGCTTTCCGAGATAATGTTCTCGACTTCCACACATTCTTCAAGGCTCCCAGAATTTTCGCCCCCTCCCCCACCCTATGATCCACTTCCGCTTCCATATATATATGGAGTGGGGTGCCTAAATGTGTGTGGATGTAACCAAGATGTGAAGACCCTTACTGGAAAAACAATCACTCTTGAAGTAGAACCTTCAGACACAATTGAAAATGTGAAGGAAAATAGTGAAATTGGAAAAAAATGTAGCTTAGACATTGAAGTCTATTGATACAGGGGTTAAATTGATGAGAACTGATATTGATGTTTGTGTAAATAAATAATACATTTCCTTTTTTCCATAGCCAGAGGTTGAACCATTATGTGACATTCATTTTTTTCATTCATTTCAAGCTAGAAGTTTCAGTTTTCTAAATTGTTTCTTACATTTTTCACATGTATATATGTGTGTGTATGTGAATATGTGCGTATGTATGTGTATGTGTGTGTATGTGTATATGTATATATATATATGTATATTATCCCTGGGGATAGGGGTGAAAGAATACTTCCCACGTATTCCTTGCGTGTCGTAGAAAACGACTAGAGGGGACGGGAGCGGGGGGCCAGAAATCCTCCCCTCCTTGTATTAACTTTCTAAAAATGGGAAACAGAAGAAGGAGTCACGCGGGGAGTGCTCATCCTCCTCGAAGGCTCAGAGTGGGGTGCCTAAATGTGTGTGGATGTAACCAAGATGTGAAAAAAGGAGAGATAGGTAGTATGTTTGAGGAAAGGAACCTGGATGTTTTGGCTCTGAGTGAAACGAAGCTCAAGGGTAAAGGGGAAGAGTGGTTTCGGAATGTCTGGGGAGTAAAGTCAGGGGTTAGTGAGAGGACAAGAGCAAGGGAAGGAGTAGCAATACTCCTGAAACAGTTGTGGGAGTATGTGATAGAGTGTAAGAAAGTAAATTCTCGATTAATATGGGTAAAACTGAAAGTTGATGGAGAGAGGTGGGTGATTATTGGTGCTTATGCACCTGGGCATGAGAAGAAAGATCATGAGAGGCAAGTGTTTTGGGAGCAGCTGAATGAGTGTGTTAGTGGTTTTGATGCACGAGACCGGGTTATAGTGATGGGTGATTTGAATGCAAAGGTGAGTAATGTGGCAGTTGAGGGAATAATTGGTATACATGGGGTGTTCAGTGTTGTAAATGGAAATGGTGAAGAGCTTGTAGATTTATGTGCTGAAAAAGGACTGATGATTGGGAATACCTGGTTTAAAAAGTGAGATATACATAAGTATACTTATGTAAGTAGGAGAGATGGCCAGAGAGCGTTATTGGATTACGTGTTAATTGACAGGTGTGCGAAAGAGAGACTTTTGGATGTTAATGTGCTGAGAGGTGCAACTGGAGGGATGTCTGATCATTATCTTGTGGAGGCTAAGGTGAAGATTTGTATGGGTTTTCAGAAAAGAAGAGTGAATGTTGGGGTGAAGAGGGTGGTGAGAGTAAGCGAGCTTGAGAAGGAGACCTGTGTGAGGAAGTACCAGGAGAGACTGAGTACAGAATGGAAAAAGGTGAGAACAATGGAAGTAAGGGGAGTGGGGGAGGAATGGGATGTATTTAGGGAATCAGTGATGGATTGCGCAAAAGATGCTTGTGGCATGAGAAGAGTGGGAGGTGGGTTGATTAGAAAGGGTAGTGAGTGGTGGGATGAAGAAGTAAGAGTATTAGTGAAAGAGAAGAGAGAGGCATTTGGACGATTTTTGCAGGGAAAAAATGCAATTGAGTGGGAGATGTATAAAAGAAAGAGACAGGAGGTCAAGAGAAAGGTGCAAGAGGTGAAAAAAAGGGCAAATGAGAGTTGGGGTGAGAGAGTATCATTAAATTTTAGGGAGAATAAAAAGATGTTCTGGAAGGAGGTAAATAAAGTGCGTAAGACAAGGGAGCAAATGGGAACTTCAGTGAAGGGCGCAAATGGGGAGGTGAAAACAAGTAGTGGTGATGTGAGAAGGAGATGGAGTGAGTATTTCGAAGGTTTGTTGAATGTGTTTGATGATAGAGTGGCAGATATAGGGTGTTTTGGTCGAGGTGGTGTGCAAAGTGAGAGGGTTAGGGAAAATGATTTGGTAAACAGAGAAGAGGTAGTGAAAGCTTTGCGGAAGATGAAAGCCGGCAAGGCAGCAGGTTTGGATGGTATTGCAGTGGAATTTATTAAAAAAGGGGGTGACTGTATTGTTGACTGGTTGGTAAGGTTATTTAATGTATGTATGACTCATGGTGAGGTGCCTGAGGATTGGCGGAATGCGTGCATAGTGCCATTGTACAAAGGCAAAGGGGATAAGAGTGAGTGCTCAAATTACAGAGGTATAAGTTTGTTGAGTATTCCTGGTAAATTATATGGGAGGGTATTGATTGAGAGGGTGAAGGCATGTACAGAGCATCAGATTGGGGAAGAGCAGTGTGGTTTCAGAAGTGGTAGAGGATGTGTGGATCAGGTGTTTGCTTTGAAGAATGTATGTGAGAAATACTTAGAAAAGCAAATGGATTTGTATGTAGCATTTATGGATCTGGAGAAGGCATATGATAGAGTTGATAGAGATGCTCTGTGGAAGGTATTAAGAATATATGGTGTGGGAGGAAAGTTGTTAGAAGCAGTGAAAAGTTTTTATCGAGGATGTAAGGCATGTGTACGTGTAGGAAGAGAGGAAAGTGATTGGTTCTCAGTGAATGTAGGTTTGCGGCAGGGGTGTGTGATGTCTCCATGGTTGTTTAATTTGTTTATGGATGGGGTTGTTAGGGAGGTAAATGCAAGAGTTTTGGAGAGAGGGGCAAGTATGAAGTCTGTTGGGGATGAGAGAGCATGGGAAGTGAGTCAGTTGTTGTTCGCTGGACACAGCGCTGGTGGCTGATTCATGTGTGAAACTGCAGAAGCTGGTGACTGAGTTTGGTAAAGTGTGTGGAAGAAGAAAGTTAAGAGTAAATGTGAATAAGAGCAAGGTTATTAGGTACAGTAGGGTTGAGGGTCAAGTCAATTGGGAGGTGAGTTTGAATGGAGAAAAACTGGAGGAAGTGAAGTGTTTTAGATATCTGGGAGTGGATCTGGCAGCGGATGGAACCATGGAAGCGGAAGTGGATCATAGGGTGGGGGAGGGGGCGAAAATTCTGGGAGCCTTGAAGAATGTGTGGAAGTCGAGAACATTATCTCGGAAAGCAAAAATGGGTATGTTTGAAGGAATAGTGGTTCCAACAATGTTGTATGGTTGCGAGGCGTGGGCTATGGATAGAGTTGTGCGCAGGAGGATGGATGTGCTGGAAATGAGATGTTTGAGGACAATGTGTGGTGTGAGGTGGTTTGATCGAGTGAGTAACGTAAGGGTAAGAGAGATGTGTGGAAATAAAAAGAGCGTGCTTGAGAGAGCAGAAGAGGGTGTTTTGAAATGGTTTGGGCACATGGAGAGAATGAGTGAGGAAAGATTGACCAAGAGGATATATGTGTCGGAGGTGGAGGGAACGAGGAGAAGTGGGAGACCAAATTGGAGGTGGAAAGATGGAGTGAAGAAGATTTTGTGTGATCGGGGCCTGAACATGCAGGAGGGTGAAAGGAGGGCAAGGAATAGAGTGAATTGGATCGATGTGGTATACCGGGGTTGACGTGCTGTCAGTGGAGTGAATCAGGGCATGTGAAGCGTCTGGGGTAAACCATGGAAAGCTGTGTAGGTATGTATATTTGCGTGTGTGGACGTGTATGTATATACATGTGTATAGGGGTGGGTTGGGCCATTTCTTTCGTCTGTTTCCTTGCGCTACATCGCAAACGCGGGAGACAGCGACAAAGTATAAAAAAAAAAAAAAATATATATATATATATATATATATATATATATATATATATATATATATATATATATAGGGGAGAAAGACTACTTCCCGTGCATTCCTCAAGTGTCGTAGAAGGCGACTAAAGGGGATGGGAGCGGGGGCTAGAAACCCTCCCCTCCTTGTATTTTAACTTTCTAAACGGGGAAACAGAAAAAGGAGTCATGCGGAGAATACTCATCCTCCTTGAAGGCAGTTGAGGGAATAATTGGTGTACACGGGGTGTTCAGTGTTGTAAATGGAAATGGTGAAGAGCTTGTAGATTTATGTGCTGAAAGAGGACTTGCGATTGGGAATACCTGGTTTAAAAAGAGAGATATACATAAGTATACGTATGTAAGTAGGAGAGATGGCCAGAGAGCGTTATTGGATTACGTGTTAATTGATAGGCGTGTGAAAGATAGACTTTTGGATGTTAATGTGCTGAGAGGTGGAACTGGAGGGATGTCTGATCATTATCTTGTGGAGGCGAAGGTGAAGATTTGTAGAGGTTTTCAGAAAAGAAGAGAGAACGTTGGGGTAAAGAGAGTGGTGACAACAAGTGAGTTTGGGAAGGAGACTTGTGTGAGGAAGTACCAGGAGAGACTGAGTACAGAATGGAA
This sequence comes from Panulirus ornatus, assembly GCF_036320965.1. Taxonomy (NCBI): domain Eukaryota; kingdom Metazoa; phylum Arthropoda; class Malacostraca; order Decapoda; family Palinuridae; genus Panulirus; species Panulirus ornatus. The sequence goes on along the minus strand of NC_092231.1, from coordinate 31,404,161 downwards.
AAAGGTGAGAACAAAGGACATAAGGGGAGGAATGAAATGAATTTAGGGAAGCAGTGATGGCTTGTGCAAAAGATGCTTGTGGCATGAGAAGCGTGGAGGTGGGCAGATTATAAAGGGTAGTAAGTGGTGGGATGAAGGAGTAAGATTATTAGTGAAAGAGAAGAGAGAGGCATTTGGATGATTTTTGTAGGGAAAAAATGCGAATGACTGGGAGATGTACAGAAGAAAGAGGCAGGATGTCAAGAGAAAGGTGCAAAAGGTGAAAAAGAGGGCAAATGAGAGTTGGGGTGAGAGAGTATCATTAAATTTTAGGGAGAATAAAAAGATGTTTTGGAAGGAGGTAAATAAAGTGTGCAAGACAAGGGAACAAATGGGAACATCAGTGAAGGGGGCTAATGGGAGGTGATAACGAGTAGTGGTGATGTGAGAAGGAGATGGAGTTAGTATTTTGAAGGTTTGTTGAATGTGTTTGATGATAGAGTGGCAGATATAAGGTGTTTTGGTTGAGATGGTGAGCAAAGTAAGAGGGTTGGGGAAAATGATTTAGTAAACAGAGAAGAGGTAGTAAAAGCTTTGCAGAAGATGAAAGCTGGCAAGGCAGCAGGTTTGGATGGTATTGCAATGGAATCTATTAAAAAAGGGGGTGACTGTATTGCTGACTGGTTGGTAAGGTTATTTAATGTATGTATGATTCATGGTGAGGTGCCTGTGCCTGCTTGCATAGTGCCATTGTACAAAGGCAAAAGGGATAAGAGTGAGTGCTCAAATTACAGAGGTATAAGTTTGTTGAGTATTCCTGGGAAATTATATGGGAGGGTCTTGATTGAGAGGGTGAAGGCATGTACAGAGTATCAGATTGGGGAAGAGCAGTGTGGTTTCAGAAGTGGTAGAGGATGTGTGAATCAGGTGTTTGCTTTGAAAAATGTATGTGAGAAATACTTAGAAAAGCAAGTGGATTTGTATGTAGCATTTATGGATCTGGAGAAGGCATATGATAGAGTTGATAGAGATGGTCTGTGGAAGGTATTAAGAGTATATGGTGTGGGAGGAAAGTTGTTAGAAGCAGTGAAAAGTTTCTATCGAGGATGTAAAGCATGTGTACGTTTAGGAAGAGAGGAAAGTGATTGGTTCTCAGTGAATGTTGGTTTGCGGCAGGGGTGTGTGATGTCTCCATGGTTGTATAATTTGTTTATGGATGGGGTTGTTAGGGAGGTGAATGCAAGAGTTTTGGAAAGAGGGGCAAGTATGTAGTCTGTTGTGGATGAGAGAGCTTAGAAAGTGAGTCAGTTGTTGTTCGCTGATGATACAGCGCTTGTGGCTGATTCGTATAAGAAACTGCAGAAACTGGTGACTGAGTTTGGTAAAGTGTGTGAAAGAAGAGAGCTGAGAGTAAATGTGAATAAGAGCAAGGCTATTAGGTACAGAAGGGACACGTCAATTGGGAGGCAAATTTGAATGGAGAAAAACTGGAGGAAGTGAAGTGTTTTAGATATCTGGGAGTGGATTTGGCATGGAAGCGAAAGTGAATCATAAGGTGGGGGAGGGGGTGAAAGTTCTGGGAGCGTTGAAGAATGTGTGGAAGTCGAGAACAATATCTTGGAAAGCAAAAATGGGTATGTTTGAAGGAATAGTGCTTCCAACAATGTTATATGGTTGCGAGGCATGGGCTATAGAGTTGTGTGGAGGAGGGTGGATGTGCTGGAAATGAGATGTTTGAGGACAATATGTAGTGTGAAGTGGTTTGATCGAGTAAGTAATGAAAGGGTAAGAGAGATGTGTAGTAATAAAAAGAGTGTGGTTGAGAGAGCAGAAGAGGGTGTTTTGAAATGGTTTGGTCAAATGGAGAGAATGAGTGAGGAATGATTGACAAAGAGGATATATGTGTCAGAGATGGAGGGAACGAGGAGAAGTGGGAGACCAAAATGGAGGTGGAAAGATGGAGAGAAAGAAATTTTGAGTGATCGGGGCCTGAACATGCAGGAGGGTGAAAGGCGTGCAAGGAATAGAGTGAATTGGAATGATGTGATATACCGGGGTCGACATGCTGTCAATGGATTGTACCAGGCCATGTGAAGTGTCTGGGGTAAACCATGGAGAGTTTTGTGGGGCCTGGATGTGGAATTGGAGCTGTGGTTTCGGTGCATTATACATGACAGCTAGAGACTGAGTGTGAACGAATGTGGCCTTTGTTGCCTTTTCTTAGCGCTACCTTGTGCACATGCAGGGGAAGGGGGTTGTCTTTTCATGTGTGGTGGGGTGGCAACGGGAATGAATATCAGCAAACAGTATGAATTATGTACATGTGTGTATATGTATATGTCTGTGTGTGTATATGTATGTATACGTTAAGATGTATAGGTATGCAAACGTGCGTGTGGACGTGTATGTATATACATGTGTACGTGGGTTGGTTGGGCCAATCTTTCATGTTTCCTTACGCTACCTCGCTAACGTGGGAGACAGCGACAAAAGCATAATAAATAAATAAATGTGTGTATATGAATGGATGTGTCATTCTTCATCTGTTTTCTGGCACTACCTCATTGACATGGGAAACAGTGACTATGTATAATAAAATAAATAATAAGCATACATATGCATATGTGAATCATATTTGTTTGCCCTCATCCATTCCTGATGCCACCCCACTCCACAGGAATCAGCACAAATGCATAAAAGAAAAGAATAAGTGATAACATATATATTCTTTTCTTCCCTACACCTGATCACCATCCCATGTCAATGAAGTAGCACCAGGAAACTGATGAAGAAAGGCCACATCCACTCACATCCATAATCAAGCTGTCATGTGTAATGCACTAAAACCATAGCTCCCTATCTTCATCCAGGTCCCACACACCTTTCCATGGTTTACCCTGGACGTTTCACATTCCCTGGTTCAGCCCACTGACAGCACCTTGACCCCAGAAGACAACAATGTTCTAATCCACCATATTCCATACATACCTTTCACCCCCCTGCATGTTCAAGCCCCAATTACTTAAACTCTTTTTACCCAATACTTCCATCTACAATTTGGTCTCCCTGTCCTTCTTCCCTCAACTTCTGACTCCTATATCCTCTTTGTCAACCTTTTCTTACTCATTCTCTCCATATGTCCAACCCATTTCAACAAACCTTCTTTTGCTCCCTTGACCACACTCTTTTTATTACCACTCATCTCTCTTATCCTTTCATTACCTACTCAATTAAACCACCTCACACCACATACTGTCCTCCAACATTTCATTTCCAACACATTCATCTTCTTCCACAAAACTCTATCTATAGCCCATGTCCTGCAACCATATAAGTTCCAACTATTTCTTCAAATGTATCCATTTTTGCCCTTTCAACCCACATTCTTTCTTTCGACATATTCCTCAGTGTTCCTAGAACCTTTGCCACCCCTCCTCACCCACACAAAGACTCACTTCCACTTCCATGGTTCCATTCACTGCCATGTCCCCTCTGAGATATATAAAACACTTCACTTCCACCAATTTTTCTCCATTCAAACTTTCATCCCAACAAACTTGTCCCTCAACCCTAATGAACCTAATAACCTTGCTTTTATTTGCATTCACTCTCAAGTTTCTCCTATCACAAACTCTTCCAAACTCAATCACCAACTTCTGCAATTTCTCACTTAAATCAACTACCAGTGCTGTATCATCAGTAAACAACTGACTCACTTCCCAGGCTTTCTCAACCCTGACAGATTATATATTTGCCCCTCTGTCCAAGGCCCTTGCATCTACCTCCCTTACCACCCCATCCACCATGGTAACATTACATACCCCTGCTGCTGACCAACTTTCACTTGGAACCAATCACTCTCCTCTCCTCCTACTTGTACACACACCTTACACCCTTAGTAAAAACTTCTCACTAGCTAATTACTAAGAGACTGACACAGAATCATCACTATAACCTATCTTCACATATCCTAGGATGGATATTGAAAATATTATTTACAACACAACACATAGAAGAAGAAATCATGTGTGAGTTGATCATGAGGTAAAAGGAAAGTTCAAACTATAGAGAACTAAATACCTTCTGTAGTAACATAACCTAGGAATTGGGGCTCAGGAGGCAGGAAAATTCATACCGCAATGACAGGTTTTATGAAAATATTACAATGAAGAGAGTAAGAAACCAGGGAAGAATAGGTCAATATGTTAAAGAGCAAAAGAGCTTTAAGATGCACAGTGGGGAGGATATAGATGGCATTCAGTCTGCCAGCATCTATAATGTATAAGAGAGCAAGGAATGAGTATAGCAGGATAAGAATAATAGAACAAAGACACTTTAAAGAGAATATCGTGGTCATGAGAAAATCCAAAACTTTTCCATAAACTCATCAGAGTGAATTGTCAGTTAAAGAGCTCCAAATCTAAGTTAGAGATTCAGATGGAAGAGTTGTAGATGATGATGTAGGGATATTTGAAAAGCTGAACAAAAAATTCAAGTGTTTTCATGGCAGAAGACACTAAAGCCTTGAAAGAGGGAGGAGAGGAAGTCATAGAAAGCACTGAGATATCTAGTGAAGAAATTAACAGAATACACAAAGGCCTTGACTCATACAAAGCTTATGGTCCTGATGAAATTACATCGTATGCAGTGAAAATGAGAGCAGATACAATTGACAAACCCCTGAACACTTTTCAATATGTCACTGGAGAGGGGAAAGTTACATGGGAACAAAAAAGGGAAAACTTCATACCTATATATAAGAGAGGAGAATGGGAAAAGGGACTGAATTATAGACCAGTTTCTCTGGTGAATGTGGTCCATAAGGTATTCGAAAAGATAATAAAACAGCATATAGATGACTTCCTGCAAACGAGAAATTACCTTAGTGAGAGACAGCATGGTTTCTGGTTCAGAAAGTTACATAACAAAACTTATATTTCTATAAGTGCACTCAGTACTGAACAAAAGAGAAGACTGGGTGGAAGGTTTATGTCTGGACTGCCAGAAAACAACAGACACTGTATCACACAGAAGCCTGATCAAGAAGCTGGATCATAAGGCAGGAATAAGGGAAAGACTCCAATGGACAGAAGATTATCTTATTGACAGAAACTAAGGTTAAATGTCAGAGGAGCCTTCTAAAAATGGAGAGGTAACCACCTGAGTTCCACAGTGTTCTTTTCTGGGACCATCAATCTTCTTGATTTATTTATATTTTCAGACGGAAGATATTGACTTCTACTTGAATATATATGCAACTGAAGCATACATCATGAGAGGGAAAAGCATGTAAAATCTGCTCTACAATTACACAGGGATCTAGAACGACTCAGAACTTGGTCTGTGACCTAGTTGTTGAAGTTCAATCAAGAAATTCCTAAATAAAAACGATAAGTCACAGTGAAAAGCCTAGATATGTTTATCTAGCAGAAAATAAGCTGCAAGGTTCTGTGCATGGGAGTTTTGGAAGTCAACATCATCTATATCTTGTCAGCAGAGTCCCACCTTAGATAAGTGCTTAAAAAGACAAAGTGTTTGCTAGCAGATTGCATTCACATTTATAAATAAGGAAATATTCAACATGCTAATCACGCCTTACCTAAAGCCAAAACTAGCTTACAACAAACTCTTAATTTATCGTACCAACATAACGGATTACAGATTCAATGGACAAATAATAATACAGTACATTAATTATAATTTTAAAAATAAACAAAATCTCACACACTGCAACATGGGCACTTCATACCACACTTGCTTTTAGTGGCGTGCGAGACTCGGTATGTTTAGACCCAAGTGTCCCTCAAGATATCATGCGGTCAGGCTTTACAATGTTCCTGTTATTTCAGAAATAACTTTATTCGTCATATAATTTTCCAATCCCTAAAATTCAAAATGGCATCACGTGACTAAGAGGTGTAATGAAAGCAGGTAGTCCGTCCTCACTTTACCAGAAGGGAGTCGACAAGTATACTTTTTTGCTCTTGCCTCCACCTCTCTAGCTAGTGTTCCCACGTTGCCGGTTGCCCGCAACCCAACTATCCTACCACACACTAAACCCTACATTACCACAAGATTTTGGTAACTGACATTTTGTGACAAAAACAAGAAAACAAAAAACTAAATTAAAATTCGACAAGGCATAAGGCAAATACGCACAAATCACTGCTCAGCAACAATACACTCCCTCTGCATGCGAGAAGAAAAATGACAAATTATTGTGTTCACTCTTCATAGGAGCAACCACAAACAATCTTCCAAGTATGAGGAGCGGTGTCTCAAAAGGTGAGGGCACTGCCACTTGAGGCTGGGTGTCGGTCGACACAATGAGGCGAAATTGCTGCTGGGGGGGTACTCTCCTTGACCTTCGGGCGTCATGGGGAACGACAAAACCCAGAGACATGTCGTTTCGCAAAGACAGGCGGCCACTACCGTCCAGCTTCACTGAGTATAGTCTATGTGGCTTCACCTCCATTACCACAGCCGACCTGACTGGTGCGCCGCCCTACATGAGAGCCTGGCTCTTTGCTATGGCCCACTCCCCGTTTTGCAGATCAGCTCTCATTCGCCGGTTTCTGAAACAATGTTGCCTGGGCGTTGGTACACCATCTTGCAACTATCTTCCTGCTGGCAGCTGTGTGTGACTTGGGGGGGGGGGGAGGTTCAATGAGATATTGGAGCATAACCTGAGTCACTGCTGTTGTATAGGATACTCCCAGCCCGTGTTACCCCTCAACACTTGTTTCGCTGCCTTTACTGCTGTTTTGGCACGTCCATTGGACTGGGGAAAGTGGGCTGAGGAGATGTGAGCCATGATTCCCCTTTTTTTGTGGAGATTCCATCTCCTCGCTGTCTCAATTGGTTACCCAGTCCGAGGCGATTTCCTCGAGAGTGCGCAATCTCCTGAATAAGGTGAGCAGCATTACAATGACTTGGGATTTTCCCGCGCAGGTTTGAATCTTACTGCTTGTTACGTCTTGGACGTATCCGACCTCCATTCGGGTAGTCACTTGTTTACCAAATGGCGTCCTAACTACGTCTCATTGTCAAGTATCAACTGTCTTATATTTCTTTCTTGTATCTCCCCTGATAATGTGATTATTACACAACAGTGCACTTGTGAACTTAACGTGTTTAATTTCCCCGTGGACTCATTAATATACTAGTATGAATATTATATATATCATACACCAACAGGAAAAAGTAATCGAATGCTTCTGTTTGATTATGTGGGGAAAAAAAGATCAAGTTAAAAGAACAGAGATGGCACATGACAAAAGGGAGGTGTAATCACAGAAACTATTCCAAATTTAACATTTTGTGGTAACATATACTGAGAAAGAGTTCAGCAGGCAGGAACAAGGGAAATGTGAAATGTTCTGTGAAAAATTACAATGCAGGAGGAGAAACAATGGTACCTCTAGCTTCAAGTATAAAGAGAAGGTTAAGAAAGAAGGAATAATTCAATAAAAGATGCTTAAAAAGAAAGGAGCATTGAGATGTGCTAGGGTAAAAATATAGGTGGCATTCCAACTAGCCAGCAATTGTAAAGTATAAGAAAGCAAGGAATAAGTAGAGCAGGATAAGAAAGGAGGAACAAATATGCTCTGAAAAGAATACAGTGGACAAGGCAGGAGAAAATCCAAAACTTCCATAAATTCATCAATAGTAAAGTGTCATTTAAAGAACAGCTAATCAGGCTAGAGATTTAGAAGAAAGAGTTGCAGACAATGAGATGGAGTGGGAAGATCTCTAAGAATGCAATGAGATATCTAGAAAAGACATTACTGAAATACTAAAGGGTCTTGACCAATACAAGTCTCATGATCCTGATGAAATTTCACCATATGTGCTGGAGATGTGTGCAGATACAATTGACAAACCTACCGAACTGCTTTTCAAGATGTTACTGGAGAAAGACAAAGTGCCAAATAAGTGGAAAAAGGAAAATGTCATATGTATCTATAAGAAAGGAGAACAGGCACAGGCAATGAACTGCAGACCAGTCTCCCTGACAAGTGTGATCTGTAAGGTACTGGAAAAGATAATCAGAAAGCAAATTAATAACTTCCTAAAGAGAAGAAATTACCTAAGTGAAAGAACATGGTTTCAGGGAAAGGTAGGTATGTGTAACAAACCTCTAATATTTCTACAAGACGGTGCTCAATACTGAATAATAGAGATGGCTGGGTGGTCTCTTTGCATCTGGACTACATGAAAGCATCTGATACTGTACCACATGGAAGGCTGATTAAGAAGATGGATCACCAGCCAGGAATATGGGGAGATCTTCAATGAATACATGATTATCTCAGAGGAAGGGAACAAAGGATGCATGTCAGAGGAGACTTTTCAAAATGGGTTGAGATCACCAGTGAAGTGCTGCAGAAATCTGTTGTTGGAGCATTACTTTTTGTGATCTACATAAATGACTTGCCAGAAGGTACAGACTCCTATATGAATGTTTACAAATGATGCAAAAGTTATGAAAAGCAGGGTCTACAACAATCTGTATGTGGACCTAGATAAAGAGCAAAAGTGGCCTAATACAAGATGAAATTCAACTATAGTAAATGTACAGTAATGCGGATAGGTCACAGTGAAAGAACACCTCAACATGAATATCATCAAGTAGGAATTAACTTGCAGGAATCTGAGTGTAAGATAGATTTGAGAGTTTACATCATCACCAGCTAACTATTGTCTTGTTGCTTTGACATCTACCATTTCCATAGTTTTTGAATCCCTCCTCAACTCCCATATCCTCAAGTATCTTGAATCTCAGTCTTCTCTTTGATCACCAGAATGGCTTCCATAAAGGGAGCTCCACTGGTGATATTCTTCCCTATCTTACTCATGTCCGGTCATCATCCCTGAAAGATATTGGGAAGTCTTATGTAGTTGCCCTTGATATGTCTAAGACTTTTGATAAGGTGAGGCTGGAGGTCTTGGCTTCCCTCCCTCATTTTACTTCATCATATCTAGCTTTCTCTCTGGCTGATCTATCTCACTGTTGTTGATAGATCAGCTTCTCCCCCTTTCTCCATCAATAGCGGTGCCCCCCAAGGTTCTGTCTTGCCTCCTTTTTTTTTCATCAATGATTTCTTTTCTTACACAAATAACTAAATGCACTCATATGATGATGACTCAACACTGCACTCCTCCACATCCTTCATTCTGCTCCTTTAGGTCTCACTTGATCTGCATCTCATCTTGGCACAACTTCCTCAATACTCTCACTGTTATACAGGATATTTCAGTGGGGTAGATAAAATCTGGTTACATTTAATGCCCCCAAAACCCAGATTCTACCCATATCTCTACCAAAAATTCCTCGCTACTTTCCTCTTGTCTTTGATGTTTCTGTAATTCCAACTCTTGACTCAACAAACATACTTAGTATTACTGTAACATCCACCCCATCTTGGAAACCCCACATTATGTAAATGGCTAAGTCTGCCTCTAAGAAACTAGAAGTCCTGTTTTGATTTCAAAATTTCTTTTCTTCCAAACACTTGCTCCATTTATACAAGGACTGCTCCATCCTTGTATGGAGTATTGCTCATACATCTGGGGTGGTTCTAGCTATGCATGTCTACTTGACAGAGTTGGGTAGAAAGTGGTCCAACTTATAAACTCTCCCTGGTTAACTTAAAATTTGACCCGCTTGCCGTACACTGCAATGCTGGCACACAATCCCTCTTTTATAGGTATTACTAAAGCTTTTGCTCCTGAGAGCTGGCTAACTGTGTGTCCCCATCACAGGCTAGACCACAAAATACTCAACAAGCGGCTGTGTCACATGATTACTGTGTGGCCATTGGTAACTCAAGGGTGGGCCATTTTGAACTCTACCCTCTATTGTCTTTCCTAACAACTATAATCTGGCATATTTTCAAATATAGATTTTTCATTTTCCCTAACTGTAAATACTTTCTCTTTTCTCAATTACTTCCCCTTCATTAACCTCTTGGTATTTTAGTTAAGGCCTGGCCTGGATATGGACTTTTGTTGAGCAGAAGAAAGAAATATTCAGCAAGCTGTTCACATCCTACAAAAGGCAAAATCTGGAATATACCTCTCAAGTTTGGACATCACACTAAAGAAGCACAAAGAGTTAAGGGAGATGGTCTAGAAGAGGGCAACACAGATGGTTATATACCAGAGTTAAGAAAGCTAAGTTACATGGAAAAGCTAGAAGTCTTTAGCTGATACGAAAAAAAATAATCAGTGGAACTAGTACCAACCAAAAAGAAACTAGTGCAAAACAGATGCCAAGAGACAGAAAAAAGTGGAAGACCTGACAAAGAGGAAGGAAAAAAGAACAAAAGAGATCAAAGAGAAAATGAAAAATGCTTAGGTGGGTGTTATAAAATCCCATAAAAGAGAACAGGGTATGAATACAAAGAGCAATACAAAACATGGACAGCAACCCAAAGTTTCTGTTTTTTTTCTCATTCATGAACAAAGCAAAAAAAACAAATAAAAAATTTTGCTTTAAAATAGTAAAGTACAAAAATGGTGGAAGAGAGAAGATTGAAGTGTGACTTGTTCAAAACTTTTAAGATTTTAAACCAGGCAACACAAAAAGTAAATATTTCTCTGAAAAATGTAAAGGCAGAACATTTGGAGTGCAAAACAAGAAATTAAACATGAAACTTGTTTGAAAAACGTAAAGAGGTATCTTTTCAATGTAAGAGTGGTGGATGAAAGGAATAGACAACAAGGAAATAAATGCAGACACCATACGGAAATTCAAAAGGTTATATGACAGAAAAAGCTCAAGAAATTCATCTCAACAAGTGTAAACCCCCCCCCTTCCATACAGCACAAATACATAATTACAAAAAGGTACATACACACAGGAACAAAATACCAAAGGTGAGGTGGATGCACAGAACAAGTGAATATGCGAGTGAGAGGGGAATGAAGGAATATGCAGTTACAGTATGCGCACTGGCTGAGATGTTTGTAAGAAGTTTTTCAAGACTCATCCTGAGATATACCAGGAGTAGGAATAAAGCATATATGCAGACGGACAGAATAATAGGTGACTTTTCATTTTATCTAAACAGCAAGTTAGCACTTACTTTATATCAGGAACTCCACAATAAATTAGTCAATATAACTGTGATAGTAGCCTTAAAGACAAGGCTACAAAAAATCATTCTTCAAAAGGATTATAAAAATTGCTCAAAGATAAAAGAAAGTATAGTACTAGCAGAAAAATGGCAACACTAAGACAACATAAATATCTAAGCAGGAATTTGGGAGTGTGCATACCTGTGTGGGGAAGCAGGAGATCGCGGAGGGCTGGGGTTGTGGGTGCGCACATCAGTGAAGCTGTGCCTCTTCTCCCGCTGGTGGCGTGTGTTTGGCCCCCGCAGGAGAGGGGCTACAGCTGAAGGTAGTATTATAGGGGAAGGAGGGGATGGACCAATATTAGGTGGTGATGCAGAGGCGGATGTTGGAGAAGGGAGAGAGGGGTTGGGGCTGGTCACCACTGATGATGATGAGGAAGATGACTCTATTTGAGAAGCAGCATGAGCTTGAACTGAGGGAGCACCACTCCCACTGCCCTCGTTGATTATGAGGGGTGTGGGGGGCTCACCCTCTAAACTAGTGGGGGTTGGAGGAGCAACACGCGAGGGGCCTTGTTGTGCACTGAAACAAAATAATTACTCTAAAAAACCCACTATATCATGAATTAGAAATTAACCTAACCTGCCCACACAAACTACAAAATATATATATCTTTGGATGAATACAATAAATAGAATTTGAGAAAGCATCTAATTTCATAATACCAATTCCTTACATCATATATATTGAATAAATACAGAGATATTAGAAATATACTTGCCTATACATATAAATTAATGTATGAAGAGGCCTATCAGTATTCTACAGTAATAGGAAGAATTGTTGTTAGTCATGTCACTGTTAACCAATTCTATTAGAAATCAAACAAATTTTATTTCTGGTTGCAATTAATTAGTCCACATTTCTTGATAGGTTGAGATCTGTTTAGCTACTATAAGAGTCAATTCAATCTGAACTTCCTGGCAAATCTGCCCATCACTACCAGGTCACTAACACCTGAATGGATGAAGGTGGTCAATAACCAATATATTTGGGAAGAAATCCACATGCATATTTCTCAGAACGCAGAAAATATCACTGTCTATCTATCTATCAATATCTCCAATGCCCATTCCCTCTGGGAACTCCCATCATAGGGGTGGCCAAGGCAACAGAACCTCTACTTATTCCTGTCCAAACATACCTCCCTCAGACAAACCATTCTATGTATTCTTCCACTATTTCTCTTCCTCCAGTACTCTTTCATTCTATTTCTCCATGTCACAGGTGGTCTTCCTATCACACCAATCCCTTTAATCATTCTATCATACACTCTCCCTCTGTAAACTCCCCATCTTGCACTCTTTCTACATGCCCAAATGACCTCAATGTATTATGTTTCCTCCACTCTACCACTCCACAATTCATTCCCTGTACATTCTCTGCCATACCAAACCTCTCATACACTCCCTCATTTCTTTCTTCATTCTATTTAGTCATACCACAAGCTCTTCTATAATATGTCATTTGCACAGCCTAGATTCTTGACCTCTGTGACTCATTCCATGTCCATGTTTCAGCTGCAGTGATCAGGGTGAGAAGCACTATGCTGACCCTTAATCCTTTCCTCACTTCCATACTTACACCAGTACTCTGCATTACTCTATTAAGAGATCCAATGATTCAGATATCTTTGTGTTGCCCTCTCTCCTTTATCTCTCCTTCATATTATCAAACTCACCCAAGACAGCTCCTAAATACTTAAATGTTGTCACCTCTTTCAGTCTTTCTCCTCCCATGTCTATATCACAGATTAGTACACTTTCTTCCATCACATTATAGGGCTTTTCAAAATCTTTATTTTCAATGTTTCCTTTCAAACACCCTTTACTCATATTCACCTTCATCTGCCTAAGTTTACACATTAAAAGAGATCCTTACAATCTTCCACTCCTCTTTATTCTCAGCAAACAACACAGTATCATTTGCAAGCCTGCTCATCACTAACCACCATAGCTTACCACCACGCCCTATCTCTGCAACCTCTTTCCCTAGTTTGCTTTCATCTCCTTTATCACTCCATCCACATACATGTCAAAAAGCCGTGGTGATATCACACAGCCCTGCCTCACGCCCATATGTATGCTATAACTGTTCAGCTCTCATCCACTCTCATATATCCATTTGGTCCTCTTAAGAAGGCTTTCACTCAATACACAAGAAGATATCATGATCTTTTCTAACCATCCATCAATCTCTTGCCAATAGGAAAAAATAAATACCCACTATCTAGCTTTATCATCTTTATTTCTAGTAGTTCCTTGGATATGTCTCGTGCTATTCTGTAAGCTCATTTAAAACTTTCATCATTTGTATTACTTAAAAATGCTGAAGTTGGTTCCTCTTTTTCTTGCCTCAGAAGCAAGTATTTACAATATTCTGCAGCTGTGTTTCATCTTAGTTCTTACAATATCCTTACCAAGACTAACTGAACTTTTCTATTTTCATCTTGTTCCCTTTCCTTAACCTCTTGTTTTCCATGTGATTCTTAATTTCCTTGCAAGAAAATCCCACTTTCATCCATTCAATCTGAACATCATGAAGTTCAGCTGGAATTTATTTTTGTGACACAAAAACTTTATTTTCCTTTAACTTTCCTGAATCCTTGCTAAGTGTTGCTATTGATGTACTTACGACCAGTCCTATTCTCTACTCTTGGTTGTCTCTTAAACTAATGAATTAACTTAGGCAATAACTTAATTCTAGTTGGTTTCCTTTTAAGGATAAAGTTTGTAAGAGTGGAGATACTATCTCACAAGATGATAATGATAGACAAGACTACTGCTACATCAAATATGAAATAAGAAGAGAGAGGAAGAAACACGGGTGAGGAAGCAATAGGACCATTAACGATCATAAAGAACCATAATGCATGTGGGTATAAATGAGGTGGTAAACAAGATCGCTAAGAAAGGAGGTGAAATTGTCTGTGAATGTTGAAGCATACAAAATTGGTCAAATGCCGAACAGCTAGACAAAAACAGCAAATATTCTACTGTATAAATGGATCAAGAGCAAAAGAGGCTGTATAAATTGCAGAGAAAGTTGATAATGTGTACAATAGGATTGTGACTGAGCCTGTCCAAAGGATTGGGGAATGAATTCTAGACTTGGACAAATTATGGAAAAAGTCCTAGGGAATTTAGAATAATTGCATGATGCTTCTAGGAATCTAGAAAAAGCATGTTATAAAGAGAACAGATGATCTCTCGGAAGTTCTAAGAGTCATGATAAATGAGAAACTTGAATCAAAAGTACATCAAAAAGATACAACTATTAACATTCACTGTGAGGGAAAGCTGATGATGAAAATATTAAATTTGTATATAAGAAGCAAATTTGGATACTGCTACACTGTGTGGTTACTAACCAGACAAACTGAAATAAATAGACTAGAGAGAATAAAATCACTACAAGTAATGTGATGGGATGGAACATCTGAACTACCATGAACTGTAACTAAAGTGTCTAGAATGAAGAAGGGACAGATGTATGCATAGCAATGAATAAAAGAAAAAAACAATATTACAACTAAAAGACACAAGTATGAAGAAACAACAATTAAATCTAAAAGTACACCTGGAAAAACATGGAATAGACAGCACACAAAAATACATGAGTGCCCTACAAGAAAGATGGTGAGACTCTATTGTTCCACTCAGACAAGTACGATATCTAACAGGAATAAAGTAACAAGATCTTTACACAATAATGGAAGAATGGTTGAAAAAAAAAGGATCAACAAAATAGACAGCTATGGAAAGGGTGTAGCAGCAGAGGGCAACATCATTATAAACCAAGCAAGATAAGTGTAAGCATTAAGCACTTTCCTTGTTTCTGGCAAAATCTCATTATAGTAAGTCACTGGTATGCAAGTATTCTATATGGTGTACTGTACATGGAAGACTTTTAGATTGTGTAAGATCTATATAAAAAAAAAAAAAAAGTACTTCATGCATGCCTGACTCTAGGTGGTGGTACAAAAGGGTAAATTGAAATATATCTGAGTAAGCTGTAAAGTTGTGTGATGTTACTATAATAGTTGCTTTGAGTTGGATAACATACTTCATGTGTTGAAAGCAAGGCAGTGTGATATTGTGCACTGCTAAGTCTTGATGAAGCAAAACTGAAGCTAACACATTTATTGAATGTAGATGATGCTGTGCTGTTACATAAATCAAAGGAGATGGAGAGAATAGACAATGTCTTTAATTATTTATATAGAGGGGAATGCTGAAAGTAAATGCAAGGTGAAGTATAACTTCACTTTTATGAGAGATAGGCTGTTATACTACAATATCACTGAATAGTGAAGAATTAAGCTGTGGATGATTTTAGGTATATGGGAGAGAGTTTAATAAAGAGGAGAGTGGAAAATGAAGTCAAAATTAGTCTTGCCAGAGGTAAACCTGGAGGTGCAGTGAAAGTTTTTGTAAATGGAAAACTTTGTGTGTAAAGCACATAAGAAGCATGCATGAAGGAGTAATTGTCCAGACTCTGATAAAAAGTGAGGCACAAGCATTTACTGGTCAGAGGAAATGTGAAATAGGAGTAGCAGATATAGATAACTTGTATTTCATGGTTGGAATTAGGATGATAGATAAAGAATGAAGATGGGAGAGGATACGTGCAAAAATCATTAAAAGACATATTGATATAAGTCTTTCAGGATATGTAACACAGAATGTAACATAGATATGTAACATAGGTATGTAACATAGAATGGTAAACATAAACAGATAATAGGCTGATCAAGTAGATATGCAGTAATACAAGGAGAAAAGAACACTTCAGAATGGATGAAATAATACACTGAGATAACAGAATAGGGCTAGTTATATTTCAGGTAAGGATGCTGGAAGAATAATCTGGAATCAAATGTAATGGAAGCAATTTGTGTATAAAGATGGAGCAAACTGAGCTGCTGGTCTTGCTGAATCCACTTTGTGTGCAAAGTGAAAGAAGTGAGTTTTAACAAATGAAAAACTGTTTCTCTGTGGGGCAAAGTCATGAGATGAGAGAATCTATGGATTCCAGTTACTTCTAGTGAGGTTATAGCCCTTCATCTATCACTAACCACCCAATCAGTGGTAGCAACCAAGAACACTGCAGGTCTGCCGTCTATGCCATCTGCCAATCAGTAACCCCTACCTGGAGATGTCATTATTGTCCTGCTGGCCATCTTGTCCACCTCATAATTCTTGGAACAAGGATGTCACCCAAACAATGGCTACCATCAATAAGAGAAAAGTTTTATGAAAGAGAAGAGAAGGAAGGGCAGGAGAAAATAATAAGAAAATTTACTCATGAGATGCTATCTCATAATAATTCTTTTTCAATTTTCAAAAATCACTTTTCTTTCTAGGGTCAGTCTGTCCTGAAAGTGAAGGGATAGAAAAATACACTCTGCAAACAAGTGTAATGAATAAAAACATACTTTACATTTTATTATAATGCTCAAGGACAATTTTCTTCCCCACAGGTGACAAGCCCAATGTAAGGCAAGGTAGATGTGTCAAGTAACACCTGAAAAGAGGCCCATTGCCATGCAAGGTTGATCCTCAACATCTAGAATAAAGCCTGACAAAGGAGTTTGTGGAATGACAAAGACCTCTGTTAACCTTCTTGAACAGGTCCCTTGAAAGGGCCAAGGAAGTTGTTATCTTCCCTAACATCATGAGCTCTGAGATTCAGGCCAGGGTAGGCCAACAAAACCAGGCTTTTAATCCATGAAGAAATATTCCTTGCACAGAGGTATTTCTAAACTGCCTGCACAAACAAAAAGCTGTATCCCTCAAAAATCTCTGGTAATCCATAGGTAGCCTCTGAGAGATTAAACCCACTTACTTCTTAAACCCTGCAGCGGGAGGTTGAGATTGGCTTAACACCTGCATCAGATACAACTTGAATCACATGGGACCTTCATCAGCAGATTTTCTTCTTGCTAGTGGAAGTCTCCACTGCTTATTGAAAATACTACACAGCCAACTTAGGCAGATAATGAAATATTAGCCAAGAGGTTGAGGAAGTGTGGCCTTGTGTCAGTGTAGTGCATTTTACTGTCTGTGTAAGATGATCATGCAGTGTCAAGTAATAGAAATGCTTTAAAAAATGTAGTTGTATTTTTTTTAGTCATTATTGTATTATCAATATGACTATTAATATGTAGGTGATTTAAGAGTGATGCATGATCTGTCAACAGAACAGTTATGTGAGGCTTAGTCTAATGTGGAGTGGATGAAATGTATGCATGTATAGGATGTTGAAGGATTCTTTTTCTTGTCCAAATCTGGTGCCAATTAATGCTTTGTGGAAATTTTACTTATGTGTTTTGTTTGTGTTGATGTTATCCATGTGGGAAGCAAATGTCATGTGTATGTTCTATGTGATGCCTAAAATGGTTGGTGTTTTGTTCTCTGGGAGAGAATCTCCATGGAACAGTAACAGAGTATGTGTATGAATAGATTGAAGAGAGCTGGAGAAAGAACTGCTCCTTGGGAAACTCCACCCTCAAGTTTAAATGTTTCAGAGGTGAAGTCAATGTAAGTGACTCTGGTATGGCAGCTGGCAATGAAATTGGCCAAACAATTTTTGTCCTTGTTGTGGAGGGTGATGCTATTTTTTTGTGTGAATATGTCGAGGTAGTCAAATGCTTTGTTGATGTCTTTTGCCTCAACAAGTGTGTGGAAGAGGGTTGTGATTGGCTGAATCCATCTAGGATATGTTGCATGGTGGTGCTTGGGCCTGAAGCCTTGTTGTGTAAGTGAAAGCGGCATGCTTTGTTTAATTCTGTCGAGAGATAATTTTTCAGTTTGGATACTGAGGACAGAAGTGTTACTGAGTGTGGGAGGAGGGGAGAAGGGTGGTTTGGAGGGTCTTAGGATTGGTATTACATTGGCAGAATTCCAGATGTTAAGGATTTTGCTGTGTAGCCAGTAGTTGAAGATATCTGTAAGTGTTGAACTATTAATGGGTCAAAATGTTTTATGTGAAAGCTCAATATGTTAGGGCCTATCACAACAGAGTTCTTTAAGGTTTTGATTGCACTGCTTGTGTCAGTGGGAGTGAAGGATTGGTGGGCAGTTGCTTCCAGATGGGTCTTGTGTAGGTTTTTCATTACTTTTCTGCTTAGGGATGTGGTTGGTTTGTGGCTGATCTTTTAATAGTGTCTTATCAGCATGTTTGAGTGTTCTTTGAGAGAACGGATTTCAATTGCCTCCTGGAGACCTGCGACTGCGAGGCAGTACCAGCCACATATTAACAGGTGGTTACAGTTTTGTGGTGGCCGGAACATCGATCCCTTTGCTCCCACTGTAACTAATACTGTGAATTTTCTGTCTGTCACTTTCCACAGAGGTGTTAGTTATACTTCAATCAACCCTGCCAGGGATGCACTCTCCTCCCTGGGGATTACTGTGGATGGTTGCAGTGCAGGCAGCCATCCTCTCGTCACCAGGTTCTTAAAGGGAGTTTTTAACTTGCAGCCGTCTGTCCCTAGGTATACAAGAACTTGGGATGTTCAGCAGGTGCTACAGCATCTGCGTGCCATGGATCCTTTGTCCTCCCTCTCTTTAAAGGATTTAACACTGAAGCTTGTGATGTTGATGGCACTTACGCAGGCTGCCAGAATACAAACTTTGCACTGTTTGTTGCTGAAGAATATTAGTTTTGGGCAGGCTTCTGTTTGTGTTTGGTTAGGGGAAACTATCAAACAGTGCAGGCCAAAGTTCAATGTGCAGTTTGTGACCTTTAAAGCATATTCTTCTGACATTAGATTGTGTGTGTGTGAAATTCTGAAAATGTATATTGCTAAGACAGAGGAGTTCAGAAATTCTGCACATCAGGAGAATGGGAAGTTACTCCTAAGTTTTATCAAGCCCCAAAAGCATGTAACGAGGGACACTGTTGCAAGGTGGATTCGAACAGTGCTTTCTCTGTCGGGCATAGACTCCAGCCAGTATTCAGCAGGCAGTGTTCGGCCTGCAGCTGCATCGAAAGCCAAAGCCATGGCTCTACCGATTTGACACATCATGGCAAGGGCTGGGTGGTCCAGGGCTGCCACTTTTGCCAAGTTTTATGACAAGGAGATTGTCCGGAGTCACGATCCTTTCCAAGATGCTGTCCTTCAATAGTCTGTTCATTTTGTTTGCATAGGAGATGTAGTCTCTTGTCACCTGGTCCATGGCTATGTAAATTTCTTATTATATTGCAGTTGGTTACTGCTTGTATCATTTCTCCTCTCTACATGTCTACAGTACGACACCCACATGGCTTCAAAACCTCATGGGAAAGCGACCTCTAGCAGAGGTGTGATTTGCTGACGTAAAATTCATGAAGTACATGAGACTTACCGTAGGTCAGTTGAAATGTGCTTCGAATTTTATGAAGCAAATCACCTCTGCTAGAAGGGAGCTTTCACATGCCCACCTCTCCCACCCTACGCTCTGTAGCGTCTTGAGGCTTACATATTTCTAGCAGTGCGCAATATTCAGTTACTTTCATGTGGTTGGTCGTACTCTTTAAAGTCTGGTGGCGTGAAGCGGCAAAGCATATCTCATGTGAAAGCTCCCTTCTAGCAGAAGTGATTTGCTTCATAAAATTTGAAGCACATTTCAACTGACCTACGGTAAGTCTCATGTACTTCATTAATTTTCTTTCATGTATTTGTGTGGAAGCTGGCCAATATGTTTTCCTGTTGTATATATCAATCTTTTTGATGTGTAGTGCTGGTGAACAAAATGTGATGTCTGGTAAGGTCAGCAGCTGAAGGTGGTGGGTTGGGAGTCTGGTTGGCTGGGTGCATAAGTTGAGGTTATCAACACTGCTGCACAACAACTTACGATTACATAACTTTATCCTTTTCCATGCACAGGGTTAGATGTGACCTCCTGACACAGAAGAGCTGCACTAATTTTTTTTTGTAGACAGAATCTTAAGTAACCAATTCAGTTTTTTGTATGAAACCATAGTCTATATAAAATTGGTTGTTCTCTTAAAAAGGCAAATACAAAAATGAAAAAAGAAATAACTTTGATGTGGTTGTGCATTTTAGTTTCCAATACAATCAAATTAATTTCACCAAAAAAACCTAGTCAGCATAACAAGTGTTATATAACAAAAAAGTCATCCTTAAGCTTTACATACGATTGGAAATTGGATTGAGCAGTATCAAGTCTGACAAAGTGAAAGAGTGGAATATCGAGAAATACTTCTAAAACTGTTCACTCTCTTTTAAGTTTTTGCCATTCCATTTATTTTTTCATATTATCTTTATTATTCTACTGGTTAATATATGTGTCTTGGTACAGTAAACCCTCAATTTAATGGACTAATAAGGGGAAGGGGTGTCTGGTAATGCCAAAAGTCTTAAATGAATGTACCCTATTTCTGTGCCACATCTATATTCACACCCTTTCTTTTAACTCTATTACTGTAGGGTTTAGTGCGTGGTGCAATTGTTGGGCAGTGGGCACCACAGCATGGGAATGGTCACTGAACAGTTGGAGGCAAGTCAGACTGAGATAGAGGTGATGCCATCCCTCTCCTGTGAAAGGTTACTTCTTTATGATTAAGTGAGGGCAGACTACCTGCTTTCATTGCACCTCTTACATGGCGCAGTGAGTAGGATTCAAACTTACACAGGAAAATCCCAAGTTATTACAAGGCTAATCACTTTCTTCAGGAGATGGGATGCACCCAAGGAAATCACCTCAGACGGGGGAACCAATCTAGACAGGGAGGATATGGAATCTTTCTACATAAAAGGGGAATCATTGCCTACACCTTGTCAGCACACTTCCCCTAGTCCAATGGATGTGCCAAAGCAGCAGTAAAGGCAGCCAAACAAGTGCTGAGGGGCAGCATGGGTGATGGAGGTAGCCTGCACAACAGCAAAGTGACCACAGGCTATACTCCAATATCTCAACATCCCCCCTATGAGAGGGGGACAAGTCACTAGCACAGCTGGCAGCAGGAAGACAGTTGCAGGATGGTGTTCCAGTGCCCCAGCAACACTATCTGATAAACCAGTGATGGGGACCTGCTCTGCAAAACAGGGAGTGAGCCACAGCAGAGAGCCAGGCCTCAAGCAGGACAGCTCACCAGGTGATACCGCTACACTGCCCCAGCTGTCCATGAGCACCCCTGTCTGCATGCAGGACATCACTTCAAAGGTGTAGGACAGATTGGGTGTCGTTGTGAAGCCGCATAGACTATACTCAATGAAGCTGGACAGCAGAGGCCGCCTGTCCTTGTAAAACCAATGTCACCTACCCCACCATGTTTCGCCAATCCCCCAGTTGTGGCTACACCCAGCTCAGGCAGCAGTGCCCTCACCGTATGAGACACCGCCCCACACACTTGTAAGGTTATTTTGCAGTGGCTCCTGTGAACGGTGAACACACTAATTTGTAAAGTAATTTTTGTTCTGCTAGCATGGAAAAGAAGTGTACTTTTGCTGAGCAGCGATTTGTGTATATATTTGCCTTATGCCCTCTCGAATTTTGATTTCATTTTTTTTCTTGTTCTTACAAAAATGTCACTGTTACCAAAATCTCGTGAGGGGATGTAGGATTTGGTGTATGGTACAACAGTTGGGTGGTAGGTACCCGGCAGTGTGGGAACGTTTGCTGGGCAGTTGGAGGCAGGAGTTAGATTGAGATAGAGGTGATGACACACCTCTCCTGTGAAAGGATACTTCTTTATAATAAAGTAAGGATAGACTACGTGTTTTCATTGCACCTCTTACAATCACTTGATACCATTTTGAATTGCAAGGATTGCAAAATTATTCAAATAATAGTCACAATTCTGAAATAACAGGCAGACTCAGACCAAAACAAGGCAAGTCTAACCCATGCTACCAAGAGCAAGTGTGATATGAAATGCATATGTTGTGGTAATTTAGACTTTTTAATTTAAATTTTTTTTTAAATGATTATTAATGTACTGTATTTTTATTTGTTCATTGAATCCAAAATCCGTTTTATTAGGATCTATTAAATCGAGGGTTTACTGTATGTTATGGTGGTTTCAGAATTTTGTGAGCATGTATGGTTTGGCTGTAAGCAATTTTTGAGAAAAAAAAATCACTCCCCATGTACCCACGTAGAGTCTGCTTATACTACATACTGGATTTATGCCATAATGTAATCTTAGTAGTATTATACCAATACAATACAACTAAATCATATAACAATATTACCTGTTGGGACAATGTTATATGATAAAAAAAAGTATAGTGCAGCTCTTCTGTGTCTGAAGGTCACAAGTAACCCCTTGCATGGAAGAGGATAAAGTTATTCGTAAGCCACTGCGTGAAGGTGAGGTAGGTTGAGTAAATGGTGATAGCGAGGGAAGGAGGAGATGGTCACATCATTTCCTATTGCTAGCAGTACACCATTTTACCCTGGCTGGGAAGAAGAGACAGCACTATCCCAAGCCTCCAGGCAGAGTTACCAGGTCACAGGATGGATTTGGGCATTTAGGTGGTGCCATCAGATTCAGGGTTGTCAATATCATCCTCTGGACAGGATTCACAGCATACTAAGGTATCTTCAACTTCATTATCATCTAAAGCAATGACCAGATGTTAGCCATATGCATGCATGTAGTGGGGCATTATAGTGTACAAATGTGGTTTGTCATGTTATGAGTCTACATATCATGAACCATGACAACACATTCTTTTACAACAACACTTCATAACACTTCACATCACTTTTACAGATGGATCAGATGTTTAGCATATGCACAGAAGGGCATCTATTGAGAGACACAACAGTGGTTCACACACTAATGATGGTTACAAGTCTGAACTAGTGAAATATCAGGAAATCCAAAAACAAACTCTTTACAAACGATTCTATACATGAAAATTACTCAATAATGGATTGTGAGAATTTGAGAGAGGAAAAGAGAGATGGGGAGGAGGAGTTTTAATGGGATTATGCACAGCACCTTCCAGCATGGCTACTGGGAGGTAATGGATGCAATTATGGCATGTACTCCACAGCTTTACCATTTATCTCAATAAAGATGGACTCCCATGAGAGAGCAGACTTTGAGGAATGACTCAAGAATGTCACAAATCAATTGGAATCCCTGGATTTTAGGTCAGATGCCAATAGGATGAGAATAGATGGTGACATGACAGATACATTATAGTGTTTGAGGGTGTTAAGAGGTTTGTGATTAGATGGTTTGTGAGTAGTTGAGTCTGTAAAATAACAGGCATTCAAATCTCTAGAGAGATATGTTCTAGGCATACTTGCAAGCTGGTGTTGTTGGAGACTGTATCAGAAAAAGGTAATGGTGTACAATGCCCGCATATGAAGTTGGCGCGAGCTGGCCTGTGGCAACTATATTGACACAAATCCCTTTATCTCACCAAAAATAGTGCTGGTGTCCACCAGTGAAGTTGACACCCTCTAGTAAGCAGTGGCAACTACATCATGTGCCAGCATACCAAATCAGCCTACCTCAGTAGCAGTTTAGCTGTTGTAGGAGGCAGCAGTGTTTTGTTGTGCTCCCAATTATGTCCTGGATTTTCTTTCTTGTTTCCTTTTCCGTACCTCTACCATCTTGTAAGGCTAGAAATACTCACCTTACTATAGACAAAATAGCTTCTACAGTTGCATTATACAAGGAAAATAAAAGTGTAAGCCTGAGATCAATAAAGCAATGGATGAAGAAATTAATGATTATGGCAGCACTACTACACCAACACATATGAAACACCCTGGAAAAGCCAGAAAACCTCTCCACATACTCTTAATGTTCTTAAATGTGAAGTGAAAGCAGGTTCATGCCTGAGTGCAAATGAATCAAAAGAAAAACCTTAAACTGCTCAGTGACATGTCAGTAAGGACACTGCAACACCACTTATACAAGGACCTTAAGTACTGGGCCAGCAGGCTGTGTCCCAGACTACTCATAACCTGTAGGTACCACAAGAAAATAGTTTATTTCTGCAAGAAATATGTAGTGTGGGATATGGCTAAGTTTAGAAGTGTGTTGTGATAAGTCCACCTTTTCTGTATAGGTTGCCATGGCAGGCATGTATACAGGCAACCAGGCTGTGATCCATTTGACCCCAAGTACATTGCAAGCACTGTAAATTTCCCTGCTTCACTTCTGGCATGGGAGTTTTTCATTAATTATGGTGTTGGGGATCTATAGTAATGCCAAAAAATGAAAATGTGAACATAGTTACCTCGAGCTACTGTGTGAGGATCCGCCATATTCATTCAAAAAGTGCAAGGCAGAGGTGTTCATGTAGGATGGGGCTCCTTGCCAAATTAGTCACTGATTGGCTGAAGAACTGTGCAATGGTATTTTTCAGTGACTTGCTTAGGAATTCACTGGATTTGAATCCAAAAGAAAAATTGTGGGCATTTACAGCAATGAAATTATGTAAGAGGATACTTCATCGCTACCCATGCTGGGGGAAAGCCATTTGTGAAATTTAGGCAAAAATGGATCTTAAATGGCTTCAGAGCCAAGCTGCTTCATTCTGAGTTATTCAAAGGAGCATATTAAGAAGAAAGGGAGTCCAATAAGGCACTAGTTGGTGGTGTACACACATTTTCATGGATTTCTTTCATATCTATCCTTGATGGTTGTGCTGCAGCCCCCTCATGCCAATTTCATTGATGGGCACTGTATATAATATGTATCTGGTACTGTGAAGTTTTATTTTCTTGGATTGTACTTCTAGGGTACTATCATTGTCTATGAGCTGTTTTGTGGTGTTAGTGGTGCTGGTGAAAGGTATGGTTTAATAGATGAGTGTTATGAGTCCTACTCCATATTCTTGTAGTCTGTCGTTTCTTACACTTGGGCACTTGTGTAAGAGTAGAAAGGTGGGAGGGTAAATCTTGATGTGAATCTGGTTTCTTAAGTGATGTCCATGTGGATGCTGTGTTCTTGAAGTCTGAAATTTCTGTATGTTTGTTCTTGATACCAATGACATTGTGTTGCAAGATATTTAGTTTGTCAATGGGGTTCTATGGAGTAAATTGCTTTGTTTGTGAAGAGTGAGAGTGTGTGTTCTGTGATGCTGTTTGTTTGGAGTTTGTGCTGTAGGTGGGAGGGTTTGTGATGAGGTTTTGGAAGTAGTCATCTGAGTGGCTGCTTAATTTCTAGTGTTCTGAGTGGTCTACTATGGATGAAACTGATATGCAGTGGAGGTGATACCACTGATTGCAGTTGGAGTACCTAATGCAGTAATCTTGCACTTATCACCATTGTGTGTTGATCTGTGCTTCTTGTGAGAACTGGATATGCCTACTAATGTGACTTTCCTGCAACCTGCTGTGTTTGTGTTAGTAATATGGCATCCGAACATCCAACATCATCATCTTCTACCCCAGAACCAACAGTTGATGCAAGAGTACCTCTCTGACCTTAGAAATGAAGCAAGAAATCTTACAATGCACTGATGCTGTTATAGGAATGTCAGCCCTTGGGTTTGCCCACAACCTTGGTGAATTTACAATCTGCCAAGGTAAACAAGGGTTAAAAATACCCTTATGGAGATGGAGAAAATGCTCTCGTTATATAGAGAGCATGAGACAAAGAAGAAAAACAACCTTAGTAGCCTTTAGCTCAGGTGATTTATGAGTGTTTATGTAAAGACAATAAAGCTGAGCCAGAGCCATTTCAAGCATGCAAAGGATAGCTAGATATTTCATTTGACATCAGAAGCTACATACCGTGAAGGTAATGGGATCTGCTAGTGCTAACCATGAAGCTGCTGTACACATTACAATTTTCTCTATGTTTATTGGTTTGCTAAATGTATTTTCTAGTTGTGCGATGTTTTTGTAGAACATAACTCCCAGCAATATATATGGGCATACTGATAAAGTGGTTGGTTAGGCTTGACAATGTATGTATGGATTATGATGAGGTCCACCTGCCACCTTCCTTAAACAACACATTTCTCTCACACATATGAGCAGTGCTTCCTTAAATACCTTCAATTCCTCATCCACTTCCTAGCTTCAATTAATCACACCTACTGCCATTTTACACTCAATTTCTCTATTATTTCTTCTCAAAAGCCTCTTTTTCAAGCTCAAACACTTTTACCAACCCTCTTCCAATCCATATCAATACCTCTTTTCATAAAGCCTCCACAAACCTTTACCCTCATTTCTAAAAAATCATTATCAGACATCCCTCCAGCTACGCTTCTCAGCACATTCACATACAAAATTCTTTAATTTGTACATTTATCAGTATGTATAAAATCTAAAAATGCCCATTTTCCATCACCCCTACTTACCCACATAAGTATGTCACTCTTTTTAAAAGAAGCATTCCCAATCATCAGTCTAATTAGCACGCAACGCCACAAACTGTTCACCACTTTCAATCACATTACTGGAAACCCCATGCCCCCAATTATACCCTCAACTGACATAATACCCACTCTTGCATTCAAGTCACCAATCAATTATACTCATTTACTTATATCTGTAGACATATTCATTTAGCTACACCTGAAACACTTGCCTCTCTTCCTAACTTGTCTCATTTTCTGGTGCAAAAGCACGAACAGTCACCCATCTTGTAATCCACTTTCATCCTTGCCCAAACCACTATTGGGCTCGCTTCCTTACACTCTTTTACACATTCCCAAAGCTCTCCCTCAAGCAGCTGTGCTACCTCATTCTTAGCTCCTGCCTTCACACTAACCCCTGACTTTATCCCTACAACATTCCAAACTAATATCCAATTCAGATTTGTTACAATCATAACTAAAACATCCAGGTTTCCCTCGTCAAATCCTGGTTACATCCACACACATTTCAATATTGGAGCCTGAGCCTTCAAGAAGGATGCACACTCCTTATTGTAATACTTTTTACAACATGCAAGGACTACATAGAATGTAGTCTTTCTCTCCTATTACCAGAGATGATAGCCAATAATAGTGACCAGTTTACATGCAGTGGCTATAAAAAACCTTGTCTTCCCCTCATATATTTTCAAAGGCGATAGACAGCTAAGGTTTATTGTGGATACAAGCACATAATGCTCGCAGGATGAAATCATTGTACATCTGGTTGCTTTGGCTAGTGTTTCTAATGGTGTGAGCACCAACAACTTTCCTCAGTGTACCTCAGGCTATCTTTAGGGAAGGATGTTTATCCTGTAATCCTCCTGGCTTCCACTTAATCTTGGGAATTTCACTTTTGCGCACTGTATTTCATCTGTCTGTACTTTAAGATAGTTGACTCTTGCCATTCTAGGGATGAGAAAGCCCAAATAATAGCCTGAAAGCAAGAAAATGTGGGTACACCTGAGATTTCTAATCACACTGGGCACAGAAAGCATGATCGGGCAGCTGCTTCCCGGCACTTCTGGCCTCCCTGACAATGTTATCCCACCAATATGTTATCCCTAGTCACTAAAGGAAGACTTTCAGATTTACAGATAACCTCCTAAGATGAGAAGTATTGAGTCAAACCTGCATTTCAGCAGCCAAACTCAATAAAAGCCATCCAAAACTTCTAGGAAATGTCTCAAAGAACCATTCAACATCACCTGCAGAAGGACCGTCACATTCTTACCACCAAGACAGCTGCCAAACCCCTGCTTAAAAAGGAAATGAATGCAAACAACTCCCATCTGCAAAGAAATACAAGGACTGGGGTGAGCAAAAGTGGATTATGGTGATGGTTTGCAATGGAAGTTCCTTCAAGTGTATGCACTCGAGACAGAAAAGGATAAGGAGGCTGGAGGGTACCAGATAATATGACTCACTCCAAAGTAAAGACACTGAAACACCTAGATAGTGTGGTGCTTTGGGGCTGCTTTAGTGGTGCAATGAGCTGAGAGGGATTGTATTTCTTACCAAAAAACATTAAAATGAATGGATAGCAGTACATTGAGGCATCAGAGGACCATCTGCTTCCTTTTCATGAGGTTCATGGGTGTGATCACTTTATGCATGATAGTGCCCCCTGCCATCAGACTAGAAAAAGAAGATTAATTGGTTATCAGAAAAAATATTCAATGGATGGAGTGGCCTGGGAACACACCTAGACCTTACCCAATTGAGAGCAGCTGGAACCAGGTGAAATGCAAGCTTGCTTCTTGCAACACCTCTTCAGTGCCTTGCCTTACAAAAGATCAAGACCCTATAAACCCAAAATATAGACCTTGAATACTTCGGGAACCTTGCCAGTTCCATACTCAGACATCTGCAGGTGGTAATCGAGGGCAAAGGAGAGATGACAAAGCACTAAAATGTAAGTGTGGCATTGCCTTTGAAAATAAATGGGAGACGGAAAAGATTCTTTGTCAACATTGTAAGAACACCATTCTCATGATAAACTAAATGATAAATATATAAACAAAAGAATAGACAAATACAGAAGCATGGGATGGAAAAAATGATAAATATATAAACAAAAGAATAGACAAATACAGAAGCATGGGATGGAAAAAGTTAGTCTGGTAACAGCACAAGATTCCACAGAACAGTGTGCTCCAATAAGCTGGAAGTGAGTAGATCGATAATAACAGCCTGGTGGTAATAGCTGATTCACCAAGGGGAGGCCTAGAATTAAAGAGATGGTCCAATTACTTTTAAGTAGTTAGTGAAGGGTGAATGAAAGCTACTGCCTCCTCACCAGAAATCCTTAGAATTAAAAGGTTCTGACTAAAACAGATTCCTCTGTTCTAATCAGACACTAAACTACAACTTTACCTCTGGATTACACCTACCTCATACAAAATCCTTACATATGTTTACATATTTTACTACTTCATTAGGCTATCCATACCATTTATGCTGCAATTTTCATTTTAAAAAATACTGGTAAGCAGTCTTCATCAAACAAATTTGCTACTACTGTATTGCTCACTTTTTTCTTTAGCTCTACAATGAAACTCTTTTAAAACATATTTCTACTCAAAAGTTATCTTAATTCCAGGGATAAGAAGTCATGTTAATTACTTTGGCCCAGCTAAAAACAACACAAGTATATGTACATCAAGTTTGTCTCAAGTCAACTCATTTTACCACCATAAGCTTTCTGGTCTATTCTGGGGCTCTCCCAGATTTTTCATTCTAATTCAACTGGACCTTAAGACTAAATTATGATAAACACACTAGCTGGAGCAGAAACAGCATGATATGAGCCATATCTATTTGCCAGTTTTTATAAAACAGAATATCAAAATCAACTTGGTTTATTCAAACAAAAGGTTCAGGGATTTTTCAGAGCAAAGATACAAGAAATGCTTGTTGTGATATGTAGCAGTTAATTACAAACATCCATAATACAACATTATGGTACCAGGCTGTCACCTGAAACAAGTAAATCAGATTATGAATCTCTATCAGATTTTCCATTCAAAACAAATTAAAGTAATACTGAAATATAAAAACACTTACTTGAGGGAAAGCTTCATTAGGGCTTTGGCAGCACTATTAAGGTCGACAAAGGAGAGTGGAAAAATTCCAATGCGAGAACCCAGCTTACCTTCTGCCCAGTTCTCATCCACCCGCCGTAAGACAGTAATAATTTCACCCTGGATAACCAAGAATTTACATGTTCATTATGAAATTTAAGAACAGTTTTCATAAGTATATAGCAGTCTGAACTAAAGAATAACAGTATTAATTCATTATTACCTACAATCAATCTACCAATTCTCTGCTTTTTTTCCGTAGTCAAAAAGCTGTCAAAAAGGAGTCACGCGGGGAGTGCTAGGAGTCACGCGGGGAGTGCTCATCCTCCTCGAAGGCTCAGAGTGGGGTGCCTAAATGTTTGTGGATGTAACCAAGATGTGAAAAAAGGAGAGATAGGTAGTATGTTTGAGGAAAGGAACCTGGATGTTTTGGCTCTGAGTGAAACGAAGCTCAAGGGTAAAGGGGAGGAGTGGTTTGGGAATGTCTGGGGAGTAAAGTCAGGGGTTAGTGAGAGGACAAGAGCAAGGGAAGGAGTAGCAATACTCCTGAAACAGGAGTTGTGGGAGTATTTGATAGAATGTAAGAAAGTAAATTCTCGATTAATATGGGTAAAACTGAAAGTTGATGGAGAGAGGTGGGTGATTATTGGTGCATATGCACCTGGGCATGAGAAGAAAGATCATGAGAGGCAAGTGTTTTGGGAGCAGCTGAATGAGTGTGTTAGTGGTTTTGATGCACGGGACCGGGTTATAGTGATGGGTGATTTGAATGCAAAGGTGAGTAATGTGGCAGTTGAGGGAATAATTGGTATACATGGGGTGTTCAGTGTTGTAAACAGAAATGGTGAAGAGCTTGTAGATTTATGTGCTGAAAAAGGACTGATGATTGGGAATACCTGGTTTAAAAAGCGAGATATACATAAGTATACTTATGTAAGTAGGAGAGATGGCCAGAGAGTGTTATTGGATTACGTGTTAATTGACAGGCGTGCGAAAGAGAGACTTTTGGATGTTAATGTGCTGAGAGGTGCAACTGGAGGGATGTCTGATCATTATCTTGTGGAGGAGAAGGTGAAGATTTGTATGGGTTTTCAGAAAAGAAGAGTGAATGTTGGGGTGAAGAGGGTGGTGAGAGTAAGTGAGCTTGGGAAGGAGACCTGTGTGAGGAAGTACCAGGAGAGACTGAGTACAGAATGGAAAAAGGTGAGAACAATGGAAGTAAGGGGAGTGGGGGAGGAATGGGATGTATTTAGGGAATCAGTGATGGATTGCGCAAAAGATGCTTGTGGCATGAGAAGAGTGGGAGGTGGGTTGATTAGAAAGGGTAGTGAGTGGTGGGATGAAGAAGTAAGAGTATTAGTGAAAGAGAAGAGACAGGCATTTGGACGATTTTTGCAGGGAAAAAATGCAATTGAGTGGGAGTTGTATAAAAGAAAGAGACAGGTCAAGAGAAAGGTGCAAGAGGTGAAAAAAAGGGCAAATGAGAGTTGGGGTGAGAGAGTATCATTAAATTTTAGGGAGAATAAAAAGATGTTCTGGAAGGAGGTAAATAAAGTGCGTAAGACAAGGGAGCAAATGGGAACTTCAGTGAAGGGCGCAAATGGGGAGGTGATAACAAGTAGTGGTGATGTGAGAAGGAGATGGAGTGAGTATTTTGAAGGTTTGTTGAATGTGTTTGATGATAGAGTGGCAGATATAGGGTGTTTTGGTCGAGGTGGTGTGCAAAGTGAGAGGGTTAGGGAAAATGATTTGGTAAACAGAGAAGAGGTAGTGAAAGCTTTGCGGAAGATGAAAGCCGGCAAGGCAGCAGGTTTGGATGGTATTGCAGTGGAATTTATAAAAAAAGGGGGTGACTGTATTGTTGACTGGTTGGTAAGGTTATTTAATGTATGTATGACTCATGGTGAGGTGCATGAGGATTGGCGGAATGCGTGCATAGTGCCATTGTACAAAGGCAAAGGGGATAAGAGTGAGTGCTCAAATTACAGAGGTATAAGTTTGTTGAGTATTCCTGGTAAATTATATGGGAGGGTATTGATTGAGAGGGTGAAGGCATGTACAGAGCATCAGATTGGGGAAGAGCAGTGTGGTTTCAGAAGTGGTAGAGGATGTGTGGATCAGGTGTTTGCTTTGAAGAATGTATGTGAGAAATACTTAGAAAAGCAAATGGATTTGTATGTAGCATTTATGGATCTGGAGAAGGCATATGATAGAGTTGATAGAGATGCTCTGTGGAAGGTATTAAGAATATATGGTGTGGGAGGAAAGTTGTTAGAAGCAGTGAAAAGTTTTTATCGAGGATGTAAGGCATGTGTACGTGTAGGAAGAGAGGAAAGTGATTGGTTCTCAGTGAATGTAGGTTTGCGGCAGGGGTGTGTGATGTCTCCATGGTTGTTTAATTTGTTTATGGATGGGGTTGTTAGGGAGGTGAATGCAAGAGTTTTGGAAAGAGGGGCAAGTATGAAGTCTGTTGGGGATGAGAGAGCTTGGGAAGTGAGTCAGTTGTTGTTCGCTGATGATACAGCGCTGGTGGCTGATTCATGTGAGAAACTGCAGAAGCTGGTGACTGAGTTTGGTAAAGTGTGTGGAAGAAGAAAGTTAAGAGTAAATGTGAATAAGAGCAAGGTTATTAGGTACAGTAGGGTTGAGGGTCAAGTCAATTGGGAGGTGAGTTTGAATGGAGAAAAGCTGGAGGAAGTGAAGTGTTTTAGATATCTGGGAGTGGATCTGGCAGCGGATGGAACCATGGAAGCGGAAGTGGATCATAGGGTTGGGGAGGGGGCGAAAATTCTGGGGGCCTTGAAGAATGTGTGGAAGTCGAGAACATTATCTCGGAAAGCAAAAATGGGTATGTTTGAAGGAATAGTGGTTCCAACAATGTTGTATGGTTGCGAGGCGTGGGCTATGGATAGAGTTGTGCGCAGGAGGATGGATGTGCTGGAAATGAGATGTTTGAGGACAATGTGTGGTGTGAGGTGGTTTGATCGAGTGAGTAACGTAAGGGTAAGAGAGATGTGTGGAAAAAAAAAGAGCGTGGTTGAGAGAGCAGAAGAGGGTGTTTTGAAGTGGTTTGGGCACATGGAGAGAATGAGTGAGGAAAGATTGACCAAGAGGATATATGTGTCGGAGGTGGAGGGAACGAGGAGAAGAGGGAGACCAAATTGGAGGTGGAAAGATGGAGTGAAAAAGATTTTGTGTGATCGGGGCCTGAACATGCAGGAGGGTGAAAGGAGGGCAAGGAATAGAGTGAATTGGAGCGATGTGGTATACCGGGGTTGACGTGCTGTCAGTGGATTGAATCAAGGCATGTGAAGCGTCTGGGGTAAACCATGGAAAGCTGTGTAGGTGTGTATATTTGCGTGTGTGGACGTATGTATATACATGTGTATGGGGGGGGGGGTTGGGCCATTTCTTTCATCTGTTTCCTTGCGCTACCTCGCAAACGCGGGAGACAGCGACAAAGTATGATAAAATAAAATAAATAAAAAAAGCTGTTACATACAAACTCAGAACATTTTCAGTACTAAGTATCAACATGATCTCATATCTAATTCAGAGAAAATCAAAGAAAATTTCCAATACTAGGTACTGACACAATGTCATATCTAATTCAAAGAATCAAAATAAAGACCAAATATAAAAATTACAAATTCAGCCTCAAGCATGAGAGACAGGTCTGGAAGACCTACTTCTGGATGGAAGATAAAGCACATCAGCATCGAAACTTACATGACCATAAATCAGATACTGGCCAAGAAGTGAACTACAGTGGTAGCAGAGATGATAGAAGAAAAGGTGGCAAGGGTGATTAGTTGGTGACAGGGGATGAGAAAAGTGGTGTCATAGGTGGTTGCAGAGGTGGTGGTATTGGTGATATGAATGGGGTGGTGCTGAGGTAATGGCAAAGTTGGTGGCAAAGATAGCTGTAGATTTGGTGGTAAAAGGGGTTGGGAGAGATAGTTGTTGGGGTTGTGGCAGAAATTAGAGGAAAGACAGTGGAAGAAGAGATGATACAGGAGATGATAGTGGTGGTAGTAGAGGTTGTGGCATAGAGGATGGAAAAGATGGTGGCAGAGGTGATAGAAGTGGTGCCCACAAGGGCAGTAGCACTGGGAGTGGCAGAAATGATGGAAGAGGTGATAGAACTGGTGAGGGCAAAGAGGGTGCTTGCTACGGTAGTGGCAGAGGTGGGACAGGTGACTGCAGAGTTAACAATAGTGGTGATTGCAAAAGAGATGACTGAAGTGGTAGCAAATTGAATGGTAGGGATGGAGGAAGAAGTTTGTGGCAGGCAAAGCAGTAATGGTAGTGGCAGAAGGAATGGCAGAGGTGATGGCAAAAATGGATGCAGAAATGGTGATACTAGCAGTGGCACAGGTGGTTGTAAAAAATGAGGTAGAAATGAATGTGAAGACAGAGGCAAAAATGGTGAGAATGGTGGTTGCAAAGAGGAAAGCAGAGGTGGTGGCAGTGTAGGTAAGAGAGATGGCGGCAAGGGTGACAAATGTGGTGGTACTGGTGGTGGCAAAGGGGCATTGCAGGGGTTGTGATTGTGGTTGTGGTGACAGAGGTTACAGTATAGAGTGTAGTTGCATGTGTAGCAGAAGTAGCACATGTGGTAGTACTAGTGGTGGCAAAAGTGATGGTAGCAGAGACTTCAAAAGGAGTGGAAGAGGTGTTGGCAGGTCTAG
The DNA here is from genome assembly GCF_036320965.1 of Panulirus ornatus. Taxonomy (NCBI): domain Eukaryota; kingdom Metazoa; phylum Arthropoda; class Malacostraca; order Decapoda; family Palinuridae; genus Panulirus; species Panulirus ornatus. The sequence continues at coordinate 31,369,920 of NC_092231.1, read as the reverse complement.
CGGCAAAAGTGGTTACCTAGCAATGAGTGCCTAGAGCAAGATTTTGCCAGAGCAACAAGGCTAGCAAGTAACCTATATCACCTCTTGCTTGCTGAATAATCTTCCTTCTCTGAGTGACCACTCCTCTGGGAGAGTCATCCATTGAAGGTACATATAAGAATAACCTCAGCCATGCATCAAATTTTCTTTTTCTAATGTTTTTGTAGTCTCTCCATCTATGTTCCTATGTTCTGCTGGGACTACACTGAGCAGTCTTTTTAGCTTCATTGCTGGACATTCACATATTTTCCTTCAAAAATAACTTGTGATATGATGTTGAAAAGCTTAGAGATTCAATACATTACTTCTGATGCCCTCTATTTCCTGTCTAGTATAAAGAATCACATAACACTCTTCTTCATTCCAACTACATAATTCAAGCTCTTTTAGCCTCTTCTCAATATTCAAGTGTTCTTGTTCTCCAGTTTCACCTGGGAAGCATTCTGTATTCTTTCTAATCTCTTGCTTTCCATCTGCTTACCTAGTGCCAGTGCAACATTGCAATATTCTATTCTACTTCATACATACACATATATTCCTATGAGTCCACGGGGAAAAATGAAACACGAAAAGTTCCCAAGTGCACTTTCGTGTAATAATCACATCATCAGGGAAGACACAAGAGAGAAATATAACAGTCAGTTGATATACATCGAAGAGACGAAGCTAAAACGCCATTTGGTAAACATGTTTACCAAATGGTGTCCTAGCTTCGTTTCTTCAATGTATATCAACTGACTGTTATATTTCTCTCTTGTGTCTCCCCTGATGATGTGATTATTACACGAAAGTGCACTTAGAAACTTTTCGTGTTTCATTTTTCCACGTGGACTCATAGGAATATCTTGATCATGCGCAAAATTGTGATCCTTTCCAACATACACATATATATATTACTATTATTCTTTTATTATACTTTGTCGTTGTCTCCCGCATTAGCAAGGTAGCTCAAGGAAATAGACGAAACAATGATCCAACTCACCCACATAAACATGTATATACATAAACGCCCACACACGCACATATACATACCTATACATTTCAACGTATACATATATATACATAAACAGACATATACATATATACACATGTACATATTCATACATGCCGTCTTCATCCACCCCCACTGCCAACCCGCTACACATAAAATGGCACCCCCCTCCCCCTGCTTGTGTGTGAGGTAGCGCTAGGAAAAGACAACAAAGGCCTCATTTCTTCACTCTCAGTCTCTAGCTGTCATGTGTAACGCACCGAAACCACAGCTCCCCTTCCACATCCAGGCCCCACAAAACTTTCCATGGTTTACCCCAGACGCTTCACATGCCTTGGTTAAATCCAATGACAGCACAATGACCCCGGTAACCACATCATTCCAATTCACTTTATTCCTTGCACGCCTTTCACCCTCCTGTATGTTCAGGCCCAGATCTCTCAGAATCTTTTTAACTCCATCCTTCCACCTCCAATTTGGTCTCTCACTTCTCTTCGTTCCCTCCACCTCTGACACATATGTCCTCTTTGTCAATCTTTCCTCACTCATTCACTCCATGTGACCAAAGCATTTCAATACACCTTCCTCTGCTCTCTCGACCACAATCTTTTTATTACCACACATCTCTCTTACCCTTTCGTTACTTACTCGATCAAACCACCTCACACCACATACTGTCGTCAAACATTTCATTTCCAACACATCCACCCCCCTTTGCACAATCCTATCTATAGCCCATGCCTTGCAACCATATAACATTATTGGAACCACTATTCCGTCAAACATACCCATTTTTGCTCTGCGAGATAACATTCTTGCCTCCCATACATTCTTCAACGCTCCCAGAACCTTTGCCCCCCTCCCCGACCCTAGGACTCAATTCCGCTTCCATGGTTCTATCCGCTACCATATCCACTCCCGATATCTAAAACACTTCGCTACCTACAGTTTTTCTCCATTCAAACTTACCTCCCAATTTAGTTGTCCCTCAACCCTACTGAAGCTAATAACATTGTTCTTATTCACATTTACTCTCAGTTTTCTTCTTTCACACACTTTACCAAACTCAGACACTAACTTATGCAGTTTCTCACCCGAATCAGCCACCAGCGCCGTATCATCAGCGAACAACAACTGACTCACTTTCCAAGCTTTCTCATCCACAACAGACTGCATACTTGGCCTTCTCTCCAAAACTCTTGCATTTACCTCCCTAACAACCCCATCCATAAACAAGTTAAACAACCATGGAGACATCACGCACCCCTGCTGCAAACTGACATTCACTGGGAACCAATCACTTTCCTCTCTTCCTACTCGAACACATGCCATAAATCCTCAATAAAAACTTTTCACTGCTTCTAGCAACTTACATTCCACACCATATGCGCTTATATATATATATATATAAAGGAAGGAACAGAGAAGGGGGCTGGGTGAGGATATTCCCTCAGAGGCCCAGTCGTCTGTTCTTAACGCTACCTCGCTGAGGCGGGAAATGGCTAATAGTATGATAAAAGAAAAGAATATATATATATATATATATATATATATATATATATATATATATATATATATATATATATATATATATATATTTTTTCTTTTTTTTTTTTGCCACTGTCTCCCGCGTTTGCGAGGTAGCGCAAGGAAACAGACAAAAGAAATGGCCCAACCCCCATACACATGTATATACATACGTCAACACACGCAAAATATACATACCTACACAGCCTTCCATGGTTTACCCCAGACGCTTCACATGCCCTGATTTAATCCACTGACAGCACGTCAACCCCGGTATACCACATCGCTCCAATTCACTCTATTCCTTGCCCTCCTTTCACCCTCCTGCATGTTCAGGCCCCGATCACACAAAATCTTTTTCACTCCATCTTTCCACCTCCAATTTGGTCTCCCTCTTCTCCTCGTTCCCTCCACCTCCGACACATATATCCTCATGGTCAATCTTTCCTCACTCATTCTCTCCATGTGCCCAAACCATTTCAAAACACCCTCTTCTGCTCTCTCAACCACGCTCTTTTTATTTCCACACATCTCTCTTACCCTTACGTTACTTACTAGATCAAACCACCTCAAACCACACATTGTCCTCAAACATCTCATTTCCAGCACATCCATCCTCCTGCGCACAACTCTATCCATAGCCCACGCCTCGCAACCATACAACATTGTTGGAACCACTATTCCTTCAAACATACTCATTTTTGCTTTCCGAGATAATGTTCTCGACTTCCACACATTCTTCAAGGCTCCCAGAATTTTCGTCCTCTCCCCCACCCTATGATTCACTTCCGCTTCCATGGTTCCATCCGCGGCCAGATCTACTCCCAGATATCTAAAACACTTCACTTCCTCCAGTTTTTCTCCATTCAAACTCACCTCCCAATTGACTTGACCCTCAACCCTACTGTACCTAATAACCTTGCTCTTATTCACATTTACTCTTAACTTTCTTCTTTCACACACTTTACCAAACTGTCACCAGCTTCTGCAGTTTCTCACATGAATCAGCCACCAGCGCTGTATCATCAGCGAACAACAACTGACTCACTTCCCAAGCTTTCTCATCCCCAACAGACTTCATACTTGCCCCTCTTTCCGAAACTCTTGCATTCACTTCCCTAACAACCCCATCCATAAACAAATTAAACAACCATGGAGACATCACACACCCCTGCCGCAAACCTACATTCACTGAGAACCAATCACTTTCCTCTCTTCCTACACATACACATGCCTTACATCCTCGATAAAAACTTTTCACTGCTTCTAACAACTTGCCTCCCACACCATATATTCTTAATACCTTCCACAGAGCATCTCTATCAACTCTATCATATGCCTTCTCCAGATCCATAAATGCTACATACAAATCCATTTGCTTTTCTAAGTATTTCTCACATACATTCTTCAAAGCAAACACCTGATATATATATATATATATATATATATATATATATATATATATATATATATATATATATATATATATATATATATATATATATATATTATTTATTGATTTTGCTTTGTCGCTGTCTCCCACATTAGCGAGGTAGCGCAAAGAAACAGACAAACGAATGGCCTAACCCACCCACATACACATCTATATACATACATGTCCACACACGCAAATATACATTTAAATGTATACATATATATATACACACACAGACATATACATATATACACATTTCAAATATACATCTCAATGTATACATATATATATACACACAGACATACACATATATACACATGTACATAATTCATACTGTCTGCCTTTATTCATTCCCATCGCCACCTCGCCACACATGGAATAACAACCCCCTCCCCCCTCATGTGTGCTAGGTAGCGCTAGGAAAAGACAATAAAGGCCCCATTCGTTCACACTCACTCTCTAGCTGTCATGTAATAATGCACCGAAACCACAGCTCCCTTTCCACATCCAGGCCCCACAGAACTTTCCATGGTTTACCCCAGACGCTTCACATGCCCTGGTTCAATCCATTGACAGCACGTCAACCCCGGTATACCACATCGTTCCAATTCACTCCATTCCTTGCACGCCTTTCACCCTCCTGCATGTTCAGGCCCCAATCACACATATATCCTCTTGGTCAATCTTTCCTCACTCATTCTCTCCATGTGACCAAACCATTTCAAAACACCCTCTTCTGCTCTCTCAACCACACTCTTTTTATTACCACACATCTCTCTTACCCTTATTAATTACTCTCTTACTCTTATCAATTACTCGATCAAACCATCTCACACCACACATTGTCCTCAAACATCTCGTTTCCAGCACATCCACCCTCCTCCGCACGACTCTATCCATAGCCCACACCTCGCAACCATACAACATTGTTAGAACCACTATTCCTTCAAACATACCCATTTTTGCTTTCCGAGATAATGTTCTCGACTTCCACACATTCTTCAAGGCTCCCAGAATTTTCGTCCTCTCCCCCACCCTATGATTCACTTCCGCTTCCATGGTTTCATCCGCTGCCAAATCCACTCCCAGATATCTAAAACACTTCACTTCCTCCAGTTTTTCTCAATTCAAACTTACCTCCCAATTGACTTGTCCCTCAACCCTACTGTACCTAATAACCTTACTCTTATTCACATTTACTCTCAGCTTTCTTCTTTCACACACTTTACCACACTCAGTCACCAGCTTCTGCAGTTTCTCACCCAAATCAGCCACTAGCCCTGTATCATCAGCGAACAACAACTGACTCACTTCCCAAGCTCTCTCATCCACAACAGACTGCATACTTGCCCCTCTTTCCAAAGCTCTTGCATTCACCTCCCTAACAACCCCATCCATAAACAAATTAAACAACCATGGAGAAATCACCCACCCCTGCCGCAAACCTACATTCACTGACAACCAATCACTTTCCTCTCTTCCTATACATACACATGCCTTACATCCTCGATAAAAACTTTTCACTGCTTCTAACAACTTGCCTCCCACACCATATACTCTTAATACCTTCCACAGAGCATCTCTATAAACTCTATCATATGCCTTCTGCAGATCCATAAATGCTACATACAAATCCATTTGCTTTTCTAAGTATTTCTCATATACATTCTTCAAAGCAAACACCTGATCCACACATCCTCTACCATTTCTGAGACCACACTGCTCTTCCCCAATCTGATGCTCTGTACATGCCTTCACCCTCTTAATCAGTACCCTCCCATATAATTTACCAGGAATACTCAACAAACTTATACCTCTGTAATTTGAGCACTCACTTTTATCCCCTTTGCATATCTTGTGGTGCGGATGTAACCAAGATGAGAAAAAAAGGAGAGATAGCTAGTATGTTCGAGGAAAGGAACCTGGATGTTTTGGCTCTGAGTGAAACAAAGCTCAAGGGTAAAGGGGAAGAGTGGTTTGGGAATGTCTTGGGAGTAAACTCATGGGTTAGTGAGAGGACAAGAGCAAGGGAAGGAGTAGCACTACTCCTGAAACAGGAGTGGTGGGAGTATGCAATAGAGTGAGAAAGTAAACTCTAGACTGATATGGGTAAAACTGAAAGTGGATGGAGAGAGATGGGTGATTATTGGTGCATATGCACCTGGACATGGGAAGAAAGATCATGAGAGGCAAGTGTTTTGGGAGCAGCTGAGTGAGTGTGTTAGTAGTGTTGATGCACAAGACCGGGTTATAGTGATTGTTGATTTGAATGCCAAGGTGAGTAATGTGGCAGTTGAGGGAATAATTGGTGTACATAGGGTGTTCAGTGTTGTAAATGGAAATGGTGAAGACCTTGTAAATTTATGAGTTAATTGATAGGCACATGAAAGAGAGACTTTTGGATGTTAATGTGCTGAGAGGTGTGTAGAGGTTTTCAGAAAAGAAGAGAGAATGTTGGGGTGAAGAGAGTGGTGAGAGTAAATGAGCTTGGGAAGGAGACTTGTGTGAGGAAGTACCAGGAGAGACTGAGTACAGAATGGAAAAAGGTGAGAACAAAGGACATAAGGGGAGTGGGGGAGAAGTGGGATGTATTTAGGGAAGCAGTGATGGCTTGCGCAAAAGATGCTTGCGGCATGAGAAGTGTGGGAGGTGGGCAGATTAGAAAGGGTAGTAAGTGGTGGGATGAAGAAGTGAGATTGTTAGTGAAAGAGAAGAGAGAGACATTTGGACGATTTTTGAAAGGAAATAATGCAAATAATTGGGAGATGTATAAAAGATAGGCAGAAGGTCAAGAGAAGGGTGCAAGGGGTGAAAAAGAGGGCAAAGGAGAGTTGGGGTGAGAGAGCATTAATAAATTTTAGGGAGAATAAAAAGATGTTTTGGAAGAAGGTAAATAAAAAGTGTAAGACAAGGGAACAAATGGGAACTTCAGTGAAGGGAGCTAATGGAGAGGTGGTAAAAAATAGTGGTGATGTGAGAGGAGATGTAGTGAGTATTTTGAAGGTTTGCTGAATGTGTTTGATGATAGAGTTGCAGATATAGGGTGTTTTGGTCGAGGTGCTGTGCAAAGTGAGAGGGTGAGGAAGAATGATTTGGTAAACAGAGAAGAGGTAGTAAATGCTTTGTGGAAGATGAAAGCCGGCAAGGCAGCGGGTTTGGATGGTAATGCAAAGGAATTTATTAAAAAGTGGGTGACTGTATTGTTGACTGGTTGGCAAGGTTATTTAATGTATGTATGACTCATGGTGAGGTCCCTGAGGATTGGCGGAATGCTTGCATAGTGCCACTGTACAAAGGCAAAGGGGATAAAGGTGAGTGCACAAATTACAGAGGTATAAGTTTGTTGATAAGTTATCCCTGGGGATAGGGGAGAAAGAATACTTCCCAAGCATTCCTCACGTGTCGTAGAAGGCGACTACAGGGGATGGGAGCATGGGCCAGAAACCCTTCCCTCCTTATATTCTAGCTTTCCAAAAGCGGAAACAGAAGAAGGAGTCACGCGGGGAGTGCTCATCCTCCTCCAAGGCTCAGATTGGGGTGTCTAAATGTGTGTGGATGTAACCAAGATGAGAAAAAAGGAGAGATAGGTAGTATGTCTGAGGAAGGAACCTGGATGTTTTGGCTCTGAGTGAAACGAAGCTCAAGGGTAAAGGGGAAGAGTGGTTTGGGAATGTCTTGGGAGTAAAGTCAGGGGTTAGTGAGAGGACAAGAGCAAGGGAAGGAGTAGCACTACTCCTGAAACAGGAGTTGTGGGAGTATGTGATAGAGTGTAAGAAAGTAAATTCTAGATTGATATGAGTAAAACTGAAAGTTGATGGAGAGAGATGGGTGATTATTGATGTATATGCACCTGGGCATGAGAAGAAAGATCATGAGAGGCAAGTGTTTTGGGAGCAGTTGAATGAGTGTGTTAGTGGTTTTGATGCACAAGACCGGGTTATAGTGATGTGTGATTTGAATGAAAAGGTGAGTAATGTGGCAGTTGAGGGAATAATTGGTATACATAGGGTGTTCAGTGTTGTAAATGGAAATGGTGAAGAGCTTGTAGATTTATGTGCTGAAAAAGGACTGGTGATTGGGAATACCTGGTTTAAAAAGCGAGATATACATAAGTACACTTATGTAAGTAGGAGAGATGGCCAGAGAGTGTTAATTGGATTATGTGTTAATTGATAGGCACGCAAAAGAGAGACTTTTGGATGTTAATGTGCTGAGAGGTGCAACTGGAGGGATGTCTGATCATTATCTTGTGGAGGAGAAGGTGAAGATTTGTAGGGGTTTTCAGAAGAGAGAATGTTGGGGTGAAGAGAGTGGTGAGAGTAAGTGAGCTTGGGAAGGAGACTTGTGTGAGGAAGTACCCGGAGAGACTGAGTACAGAATGGAAAAAGGTGAGAACAAAGGAGGTAAGGGGAGTGGGGGCGGAATGGGATGTATTTAGGGAAGCAGTGATGGCTTGCGCAAAAGATGCTTGTGGCATGAGAAGCGTGGGAGGTGGGTTGATTAGAAAGGGTAGTGACTGGTGGGATGAAGAAATAAGATTATTAGTGAAAGAGAAGAGAGAGGCATTTGGACGATTTTTGTAGGGAAAAAATGCAAATGAGTGGGAGATGTATAAAAGAAAGAGGCAGGAGGTCAAGAGAAAGGTGCAAGAGGTGAAAAAGAGGGCAAATGAGAGCTGGGGTGAGAGAGTATCATTAAATTTTAAGGGAGAATAAAAAGATGTTTTGGAAGGAGGTAAATAGTGTGTAAGACAAGGGAGCAAATGGGAACTTCAGTGAAGAGAGCTAATGGGGAGGTGATAACAAATAGTGGTGATGTGAGAAGGAGATGGAGTGAGTATTTTGAAGGTTTGTTGAATGTGTTTGATGATAGAGTGGTAGATATAGGGTGTTTTGGGTGAAGTGGTGTGCAAAGTGAGAGGGTTAGGGGAAATGATTTGATAAATAGAGAAGAGGTAGTAAAAGCTTTACGGAAGATGAAAGCCGGCAAGGCAGCAGGTTTGGATGGTATTGCAGTGGAATTTATTAAAAAAGGGGGTGACTGTATTGTTGACTGGTTGGTAAGGTTATTTAATGTATGTATGATTCATGGTGAGGTGCCTGAGGATTGGCGGAATGCTTGCATAGTGCCATTGTACAAAGGCAAAGGGGATAAGAGTGAGTGCTCAAATTACAGAGGGATAAGTTTGTTGAGTATTCCTGGGAAATTATATGGGAGGGTATTGATTGAGAGGGTGAAGGCATGTACAGAGCATCAGATTGGGGAAGAGCAGTGTGGTTTCAGAAGTGGTAGAGGATGTGTGGATCAGGTGTTTGCTTTGAAGAATGCATGTGAGAAATACTTAGAAAAGCAAATGGATCTGTATGTAGCATTTATGGATCTGGAGAAGGCATATGATAGAGTTGATAGAGATGCTCTGTGGAAGGTATTAAGAATATATGGTGTGGGAGGCTAGTTGTTAGAAGCAGTGAAAAGTTTTTATCAAGGATGTAAGGCATGTGTACGTGTAGGAAGAGAGGAAAGTGACTGGTTCTCAGTGAATGTAGGTTTGCGGCAGGGGTGTGTGATGTCTCCATGGTTGTTTAACTTCTTTATGGATGGGGTTGTTAGGGAGGTGAATGCAAGAGTTTTGGAAAGAGGGGCAGTCTGTTGTGGATGAGAGAGCTTGGGAAGTGAGTCAGTTGTTGTTCGCTGATGATACAGCGCTGGTGGCTGATTCATGTGAGAAACTGCAGAAGCTGATGACTAAGTTTGGTAAAGTGTGTGAAAGAAGAAAGTTAAGAGTAAATGTGGATAAGAGCAAGGTTATTAGGTACAGTAGGGTTGAGAGTCAAGTCAATTGGGAGGTAAGTTTGAATGGAGAAAAACTGGAGGAAGTAAAGTGCTTTAGATATCTGGGAGCAGATCTGGCAGCGGATGGAACCATGGAAGCGGAAGTGAATCATAGGGTGGGGGGAGGGGGTGAAAACTCTGGGAGCCTTGAAGAATGTGTGGAAGTCGAGAACATTATCTCGGAAAGCAAAAATGGGTATGTTTGAAGGAATAGTGGTTCCAACAATGTTGTATGGTTGCGAGGCATGGGCTATGGATAGAGTTGTGTGCAGGAGGGTGGATGTGCTGGAAATGAGATGTTTGAGGACAATATGTGGTGTGAGGTGGTTTGATCGAGTAAGTAATGTAAGGGTGAGAGATGTGTGGAAATAAAAAGAGTGTGGTTGAGAGAGCAGAAGGGGGTGTTTTGAAATGGTTTGGTCACATGGAGAGAATGTGTGAGGAAAGATTGACCAAGAGGATATATGTGTCAGAGGTGGAGGGAACGAGGAGAAATGGGAGACCAAATTGGAGGTGGAAAGATGGAGTGAAAAAGATTTTGAGTGATTGGGGCCTGAATATGCAGGAGGGTGAAAGGCGTGCAAGGAATAGAGTGAATTGGAATGATGTGGTATACCGGGGTCGACGTGCTGTCAATGGATTGAACCAGGGCATGTGAAGCATCTGGGGTAAACCATGGAAAGTTCTGTGGGGCCTGGATGTGGAAAGGGAGCTGTGGTTTTGGTGCATTATTACATGACAGCTAGAGACTGAGTGTGAATGAATGGGGCCTTTGTTGTCTTTTCCTAGTGCTACCTCGCACACATGAGGGGGGAGGGGGTTGTGATTCCATGTGTGGCGAGGTGGCGATGGGAATAAATAAAGGCAGACAGTATGAATTATGTACATGTGTATATATGTATATGTCTGTGTGTGTATATATATGTGTACATTGGGATGTATAGGTATGTATATTTGCATGTGTGGACAGGTATGTATATACATGTGTATGTGGGTGGGTTGGGCCATTCTTTCGTCTGTTTCCTTGTGCTACCTTGCTAATGCGGGAGACAGCGACAAAGCAAAATAATAATATTGTTTGTTGAGTATTCCTGGGAAATTATATGTGAGGGTAATGACTGAGAGGGTGAAGGCATGTACATAGCATCAGATTGGGGAAGAGCAGTGTGGTTTCAGAAGTGGTAGAAGATGTGTGGAGTGGGTGTTTCCTTTAAAAAATGTATGTGAGAACAGATTTGTATGTAGCATTTATTGATCTGGAGAAGGCATATGATAGAGTTGATAGAGATTCTCTGTTGGAGGTATTAAGAATATATGGTGTGGGAGGCAAGTTGTTAGAAGCAGTGAAAAGTTTTCATCAAGGATGTAAGGCATGTGTATGAGTAGGAAGAGAGGAAAGTGATTGGTTCACAGTGAATGTTGGTTTGTTGCAGGGATGCATTACGTATCCATGGTTCAGTTTTTTATGGATGGGGTTGTTAGGGAGGTGAATGCAAGAGTTTTGGAAAGAGGGGCAAGTATGCAGTCTGTTGTGGATGAGAGAGCTTGGGAAGTAGGGTCAGTTGTTGTTCGCTGATGATACAGCGCTGGTGGCTGATTCGGGTGAGAAAATGCAGAAGTTAGTGACTGAGTGTGGTAAAGTGTGTGAAAGAAGAAAGCTGAAATTAAATGTGAATAAGAGCAAGGTTATTAGGTACAGTCGGGGTGAGGGACAAGTCAATTGGGAGGTAAGTTTGAACGGAGAAAAACCGGAGGAAGTAAAGTGTTTTAGATATCTGGGAGTGGATTTGGCAGCAGATGGAACCATGCAAGTGGAAGTGAATCATAAGGTGGGGGAGGGGGCGAAAGTTCTGGGAGTGTTGAAAAGTGTATGGAAGTCGAGAACATTATCTTGGAAAGCAAAAATGGGTATGTTTGAAGGAATAGTGGTTCCAACAATGTTATATGGTTGGGAGGCGTGGGCTATAGATAGAGTTGTGCGGAGGAGGGTGGATGTGCTGGAAATGAGATTTTGAGGACAATATGTGGTGTGAGGTGGTTTGATCGAGTAAGTAATGAAATGGTAAGAGAGATGTGTGGTAATAAAATGAGTGTGGTTGAGAGAGCAGAAGAAGGTGTTTTGAAATGGTTTGGTCACATGGAAAGAATGAGTGAGGAAAGATTGACAAAGAGGATATATGTGTCAGAGGTGGAGGGAACGAGGAGAAGTAGGAGACCAAATTGGAGGTGGAAAGACGGAGTGAAAAAGATTTTGAGTGTTTGGGGCCTGAACATGCATAAGGGTGAAAGGCGTGCAAGTAATAGAGTGAATTGGAACGATCTGGTATACAGGGGTCGACATGCTGTCAATGGATTGAACCAGGGCATGTGAAGCGTCTGGGATAAACTATGGAATGTTTTGTGGGGCGTGGCTGTGGAAAGGGAGCTGTGGTTTTGGTCCATTATGGAAGACAGAGACTGAGCATGAATGAATGTGGCCTTTGTTGCCTTTTCCTAGCGCTACCTCGCACACATGCAGGGGGAAGGGGTTGTCATTTCATGTATGGCAGGGTGACGATGGGAATGAATAAGAGCAGAAAGTATGAATTGTGTACATGTGTATATATGTATATGTCTGTGTGTATATATATGTATACACTGAGATGTATAGGTATGTATATATGTGTGTGTGGACATGTATGTATATACATGTGTAAGTAGGTGGGTTGCACCTGTGCTACCTCGCTAACTTGGGAGACAGTGACAAAGTATAATAATAATAATATCATATTCATACATGCTACCTTCATTCATTTCTGCCACCACCCCGCCACACATGAAATGGCACCCCCTTCCCCTGCATGCACACGAGGTAGCACTAGGAAAAGACAACAAAGGCCACATTTGTTCACACTCAGTCTCTAGCTGTCATGTATAATGCACCAAAACCACAGCTCCCTTTCTACATCCAGGCTCCACACAAACTTTCCATGGTTTATCCCAGATGCTTTACATACCCTGGTTCGAATCCATTAACAGCAAATCGACCCTGGTATAACACATTGTTCCAATTCACCCTATTCCTTGCATCCCTTTCACTCTCCTGTATGTTCAGGCTCCGATCACTCAAAATCTTTTTCACTCTATCCCTCCACCTCCAATTTGGTCTCCCACTTCTCATTGTTCCCTCCACCTCTGACGCATATATCCTCTTTGTCAATCTTCCTCACTTATACTCTCCATGTGACCAAATCATTTCAATACACCCTCTTCTGCTGTCTCAACCACACTCTTTTTATTACCACACATCTGTCTTACCCTTTCATTACTTACTTGATCAAACCACCTCACACCACATATTGTCCTCAAACATCTCATTCCCAACACAGCCACCTTCCTCTGCACAACACTATCTATAGCCCATGCCTAACAACCATATCACATTGTTGGAACCACTATTCCTTCAAACATATCCATTTTTGCTCTCCAGGATAATGTTCTTGCCTTCCATACATTCTTCAATGCTCCCAGAAGAACAATGGACACATGACGCACCCCTGCCACGAACTGACATTCACTGGGAAGCAATCACTTTCCTCTCTTCCTACTCGTACATATGCCTTACATCCTTGAAAAAACTTTTCACTGCTTCTAGCAACTTACCTCCACAGATATACTTTTAATACCTTCCATAAAGCATCTCTATCAACTCTATCATATGCCTTCTCCAGATCCATAAATGCTACATACAAATCCAAGTATTTTCTAAGTATTTCTCACATACATTCTTCAAAGCAAACACCTGATCCACACATCCTCTACCACTTGTGAAGCCACACTGCTCTTCCCCAATCTGATGCTCTGTACATGCCTTCACCCTCTCAATCAATACCCTCCCATAAAATTTCCCAGGGATACTCAACAAATGTATACCTCTGTAATTTGAACACTCAACTTTATCCTCTTTGCCTTTGTACAATGGCACTATGCATGCATTCCACCAATCCTGAAACACTTCACCACAAACCATATATACATTAAATATCCTTGCCAACAACACAGTCACTCCCTTTTTTAATAAATTCCACTGCAATACCATCCAATCCGGTCAACTTGCTGGCTTTCATCTCCTGCAATGCTTTCACTATCTCCTCTCTGTTCACCAAACCATTCTCCTGACCCTCTCACTTCACACACTACCTCGACCAAAACACCCTATATCTGCCACTCTATCATCAAACACATTCAACAAACCTTCAAAATACTCACTCCATCTCCTTCTCACTTCACCACTACTTGTTATTACCTTCCCATCAGCCCCCTTCACTGATGTTCCCATTTGTTCTCTTGTCTTACACACTTTATTTACCTCCTTCCAAAACATCTTTTTATTCTCCCTAAAATTCATTGATCCTCTCTCACCCTAACTCTTACTTGCCCTCTTTTTCACCTCTTGCACCTTTCTCTTGACCTCCTGCCTCTTTCGTTTATACATCTCCCTGTCATTCACACTACTTCCCTGCATAAATTGTACAAATGCCTCTCTCTTCTCTTTCACTAAGAATCTTACTTCTTAATTCCACCACTCACTACCCTTTCTAATCTGCCCACCTCCTACTTTTCTCAAGCCACAGGCATCTTTTGTGCAAGCCATCACTGCTTCCCTAAATACATCCTGCACCCCTGCCGCAAACCAACATTCACTGAGAACCAATCACTTTCCTCTCTTCCTACACCTACACATGCCTTACATCCTCGATAAAAACTTTTCACTGCTTCTAACAACGTATCTCCCACACCATACATTCTTAATACCTTCCACAGAGCATCTCTATCAACTCCATCATATGCCTTCTCCAGATCCATAAATGCTACATACAAATCCATTTGCTTTTCTAAGTATTTCCCACATACATTTTTCAAAGGAAACACCTGATCCACACATCCTCTACCACTTCTGAAACCACACTGCTCTTCCCCAGTCTGATGCTCTGTACATGCCTTCACTCTCCCAATCAATACCCTCCCATATAATTTCCCAGGACTACTCAACAAACTTATACCTCTGTAATTTGAGCACTCACTCTTATCCCCTTTGCCTTTGTACAATAGCACTATGCAAGCATTCCGCCAGTCCTCAGGCACCTCAACATGAGTCCTATATACATTAACTAACCTTACCAAACAGTCAAGAATACAATCACCCCCTTTTTTAATAAATTCCACTGCAATACCATCCAAACCCTGCTGCCTTTTCGGCTTTCATCTTCCGCAAAGCTTTTGCAGTGAAAAGTTTTTATCGAGGATGTAAGGCATGTGTACATGTAGGAAGAGAGGAAAGTGACTGGTTCTCAGAGTATGTTGGTTTGCGGCAGCGGTGCGTGATGTCTCCACGGTTGTTTAATTTGTTTATGGATGGGGTTGTTAGGGAGGTGAATGCAAGAGTTTTGGAAAGAGGGGCAAGTATGCAGTCTGTTGTGGATGAGAGAGCCTGGGAAGTGAGTCAGTTGTTGTTTGCTGATGATACAGCACTGGTGGCTGATTTAGGTGAGAAACTGCAGAAGCTGGTGACTGAGTTTGGTGAAGTGTGTGAAAGAAGAAAGCTGAGAGTAAATGTGAAGAGGAGTAAGGTTATTAGGTACAGTAGGGTTGAGGGCCAAGTCAGTTGGGAGGTATGTTTGAATGGAGAAAAATGGAGGAAGTAAAGTGTTTTAGATATCTGGGAGTGGATTTGGCAGTCGAGAACATTATCTTGGAAAGCAAAAATGGGTATGTTTGCAGGAATAGTGGTTCCAACAATGTTATATGGTTGTGAGGCGTGGGCTACAGATAGAGTTGTGCAGAGGAGGGTGGATGTGCTGGAATTGAGATGTTTAAGGAAAATGTGTGGTGTGAGGTGCTTTGATCGAGTAAGTAATGAAAGGGTAAGAGAGATGTGTGGTAATAAAAAGAGTGTGATTGAGAGAGCAGAAGAGGGTGTTTTGAAATTGTTTGGTCACCTGGAGAGAATGAGTGAGGAAAGATTGACAAAGAGGATATATGTGTCAGAGGTGGAGGGAATGAGGAGAAATGGGAGACCAAATTGGAGGTGGAAAGATGGAGTGAAAAAGATTCTGAGTGATCAGGGCCTGAACATACAGGAGGCTGAAAGGCGTGCATGGAATAGAGTGAATTGGAACAATGTGGTATCCCGGGGTCAACATGTCAATGGATTGAACCAGGGCATGTGAAGCATCTGGGGTAAACCATGGAAAGTTTTGTGGGCCTGGATGTGGAAAGGGAGCTGTGGTTTCAGTGCATTATACATGACAGCTAGAGACTGAGTGTGAATGAATGTGGCCTTTGTTGTCTTTTTCTAGCGCTACTTCGCGCACATGCGGAGGGAGGGGGTTGTCATTTCATGTGTGATGGGGTGGTGACAGGAATGAATAAGGGCAG